>NC_056729.1:865395103-865450103 GCF_019279795.1 Protopterus annectens
ATCATCCATCACCCTCTCTGTAAACCCAGTGCTTCATGTCCCTGCCCTCAAGTAGCTGACACACACACTCTTTAATATTTAATTTTCACACACACACACACACACACACACACACACACACACACACACACACACACACCTTGGAAAGGCTGGCACAGATTACCCACTCTACCAATGTTGCCCAGAAAATAAGGTAATCACTGCCACCAGTCAGTTACTATAAGGCTCTTAACAAATAATGTACAATTATACTATGTAAACTTAATATTAATAAAATGGTAGCAGTTCACCAAGATGGCTAGGCCTTCTGGAGTGGCCCATACAGTGTCACCAAATAAATATAGGTAATCTCAAAGGTTAAGTACTTTCTGCAAGGATCAGCCACCATAAACATTTTAAATGTATTTAATAATAAATAATAAAAGTACATGAAAATACTGAATATATATTCACAGTAAACCATAGAGTTCAGATCACATGAAATATTGAAAATAACTTTGATGGACAGACTCTGGCAAATAAAGAAAAACAATATCCAAACTAATTTATTGTTCCGTAGTTAAGTTACTTACTTCCACAAGGCAAGATGCTGTGGGTGAGCAGTCTTTCTAGTCAGGCTTCCCAAACAGAATAATCAATACTCTGAGATTTCTCTTTGTAATATCTAAAATACAGTTTGCAAGATGGCTGGCAGAATGACCTCATCTGGTCACCTGACTCTAGGTTCTCACAGTATTTCCCTTTGAAGCAGAGACAGGAAGTTAGCATAGATTGCCACAATACACATCCAAATGTTTATGGCAGTGCCTGGGGCCTCCACTCTTCTCACTGAGCTAATGGACAATGGCTCTTCCCAAGACCCAGAGACTCTGGTCCTATTCAACTATGTGGGGTGCAATTTAAGGGATTAACACCTCACTTACATGTCCCTTATTTTATTAAAGTTAACCTCTGCTTTGCCAGTATCCTCTGTTAAAACATATACATTAAATTCATCTGCAATAATTCATGCACATTTCTTTTCATTTCATCAGAGTGCACTGTTGATATATTTCTACACAAGCAAAGCTCACAAATACATTTTCAGCAGAAGCATCTGTAAAAAAATCAGTTTGGTATACAAATGACATACAGCTTTACTACATTTGTAATACAAGCATCTTATATAAACCAGCTTGATATTCAAAGGACATATCATTCTTTACAAAACTCCAGCTGGCTATGCTGACACTTGCCCATATCATCACCCCCCCCCAAGACTCAAGATAGTTTTTCAAGACACCCTTGAGAAATGTGGCTTGAGGGAAATAAGCCTATCTGAGAATATGTTACACCATTCCCTGTATTGAGAGCCCATCTGTGTTGGCATTGCTGATCCCACTACAGTGTTGTACTGTCATGTCATATGCCTGCAATCCTAAGCTCTACCTTAATAACGTTGTGTTTTGCTGGCTGGTTCTATGTAGCAATGTTAAGGGATTGTGGTCTGTAACTACAGTGAATTTTCTTTCATACAGATAAGGCTGAAGTTTGTGCAGTGCCCACACTATGGGTAGACATTCCTTTTCTGCAGCTGCATAGCTTTCCTCCCTGGGTTGGAGTCTATGGCTGAGATATACCACTGGGTCCTCTTCTTCCTCTGAGAAAACCTGGCTAAACTACCCCATGGTTTGAAGCATCCACCTGCACAACAAATTATTTGCTGTAATCTGGACTGGCTAACACAGGGGGTCCTCCCAAAAGTTCCTTTAAGCTTCTGGAATGCCTGCTCACATGCCGGAGTCCACATTACCTTATCTGGCCTGTTTTTCCTTGTCAGGTCTGTGAGGGGAGCAGCTACTTTACTATACTTGGGGACAAACTTTCTATAGTACCCGCTGTCCCTAAGAATGCTCTAACCTGCTTTCTGGTAACAGAGGCAGGTCATGCCTGAATGGCTTCTATTTTGGCAGGTTCTGGCCTGATATTACCACTCTCCACTCTATGTCACTGGTAGGAGATCTCTCTGCCATACCCACCTGACACTTACTGGGCTTAATGGTCAACTCTGCCCTCTGTAGTTTGCCCAGCTCCTTCCTGACATGCTGAAGGTGCTCTTTCCAGGAATGGCTGTAGATGGCAATATCAATCAGGTAAGAAAGGGCATAATCTCCTGCTCCTGCTAGGATACAAAACTACCAGCCTCTGGAAAGTCGATGGGGTATTTTTCATGCCAAAGAATAGCTTTGTGAACTCATACAAATCTAAAGAAGTTACAAAGGCTGACCTCTTTCTCTAGTGTTGAGAGTTAAGGGCACCTGCCAGTAGCCCTTGATAAGATCAACAGTAGTCAAATACTTCGCCCCACCCAGCTGCTCTAGGGCTTCATCTGTCCTAGGCATGGGTAAGCATTTGACTCTGTGTGACTGTTTAGTTTCCTGTAGTCCATGCATAACCTGGTGCTGCCATTCTTCTTTGGTGCCAGCAGCAAGTGGGGAGTCCCAGGGACTGCTGGACTCCTGGATTACTCCCAGTTCCAACATCTCCTGTATCTCCTCCCTCAAAGTATGTCTGACTCACTTAGGCACCCTGTAAGGAGCCTGCTTTATAGGCCTTTGGGGCCCTGTATCCACATGGTGCTGCACCAGGTGGGTGCACCCTGATTTCCCAGTGAACAAGTCCCCAGACTTATGTAATGCTGCTTGTATTTCTTGAACCTGGGTATGGGATAGCCACTGGGCCACTGCTATCCCTTCCACCGAGGTGTCAGTCCAAGCCTCACTGAGGAGATCAGTCACCGGATCCCCCTCAAACTCCTCCTGCCATCCACTGCAAAAGCTCAGAACAAGGGCCTCTCAATCATGGTAAAGCTTCACCATGTTAACATGCTACACTTTGTGCCCCTGCCTACTTCCTAGCAGTTCTACCAACCTTCCTTACCACTTTGAAGGGTCCCTTCTAAGGTGCCTGCAGTTTATTGAGTCTGACAGGAATGAGAACCATCACCAGCTGCCACACAGCATGCTGTCTGGCTCAAGCATTCCTGTCATTGCAGATCTTTTTCTGCTGTTGTGCTCCTGCCAGGTTCTCATGGTCCTATGAGCTCCCTAAGCCTCGTCCTGAGGTTTAGGACATATGCCAAAACAGACTCCTTGTGGGATTCACGCTCACCCTCCCACTCATCACAAATCAAATCTAAAGGTTCCCCTCACCCTATGCCCATACCACAACTCAAAAGGTGAAACCCTGTGGATTCCTGGGGCACCTCTCTGTAAGCAAACAATAGATGGGGTAAATATTTGTCCCACTGCCTCTTAAACTGATCTGCAAATGCCCGTAGCATGGCTTTTAGTGTAGAGTTGAACCTTTCCACAGGACCATTACTCTGGGGGTGGTAGGGGGTTGTCTATACATGCTTCATGCCACAGCACTCCCACAGACAAGCCAGCAGGTCTGACATGAAATTGCCACCTCTGTCAGTCAGTATTTCTCTTGGGAAACCTACCCTGCTGAAAATCTCTAGCAAATCATTTGCCACCTTCTCTGCCTCAATGGAGGACAGAGCCTCCAACTCAGGGTATCTAGTAGCATAATCGACTACCACTAGGATGGGCTTCTTCCCTGAGGAACTTGGGGCAGTCAGAGGCCCCACAATATCCATAGCTACCCTATGAAATGTCTCTGCAATTATAGGCAAAGGCATCAAAGGAGATTTGACTTTGTTTCCTGCCTTGCCTACTTTTTGGCACTGCTCACAGGTCCTGCAGTACCCTGTTATAGCCTTGGCAATCCCAGGTCAATAAAAGCTCTACATAATACATCTCTCAGTATGCTTCATGCCTGTATGACCTGAAAAGTGAATGTCATAGGCTATGGCTAGAAATGCCAGATGGCAGGCGCTGGGCACTATCAACTGCTGTGTTACCTTACTTTCTAACCTTCCCTCAGGGGTCCACTGTCTATACAGTAACTCTTTGTTCCAGTATGCAGAATCCCCTTTTCATTGAGAATCAGGTACCTCCCTAGCTACGTCCCTCAAGCCTTGTAATGTAGGGTCTGAGAGCTGAGCCTGTCTCAACTCTTTCTTTGCAATTCTTCCCAGCTCCCATTCCACAGGAAGTCTGGTATTCTCTGACAGCAGTGCCTCACTGTCAGCCTGGGTACTACTACTCACCTCTGCCCTTGCAGTCACTCTGTCCAAGGGAACATCAGTCCCCCCAGCAACTGTGGCTCACCTTCAGTCTCACTGCTACAGGGTAGCTTTCTCCCTAAAGTAGTATATCACCAGTTCTGGCTTCAGGTGTGCAGTCTGTTTGGATCTCCCCCAAGCTACCAGACCCACATGCCTGTCTCCAAGCCTGACTGTGTGTCACTGTAAGCACACAAGGTACTGCACTATCAAAATCATTCCCTATCAAGACATCTGCAGGGATATTGTCAAACATGCCTACTTGCTTGCATCCTTTTCCACCCTCCCAGCAAAGGAGAATCCTGGCCAAAGGCATTTGGAATGGGATACTGCCTAAAGCTCTGACTGGAGTGGACTGCCCAATCAAGTATTGCTCCTCTTTAACCACTGCAGGCTTCAGAATGGCTATATCAAAGGCTGTGTCTCACTTGGCAGTGGCCTGTTTCCCATCTACCAAGATTGGATATAAACTCTGCTGGTAGTTTAGTACCCCTTTTATCGCCAGACAACTTATAACTGTAATTTTGTTATTCCCACTTGCTGGCCACCCCACCTTTTCTTCTCCACCTTGCCTGCATGGACATCTATATGCTACATGGCCCCACTGGTTACATTTAAAACACTTAACCCTTGATTCTGGCTGTGTACTTGAACTAGTGGCTTCCCCTGTTACTTGCAGACTCTGTTGAGGTGGTTTAGGCTGCCCACCAGAGGTTCCCTTATATCCTTTTACAGCACTGGGTATCCCTTTCCTGTGCAGTGATACTCTGCTTGCTAGGTATAGATCTCCCTTTTTCCCAACTCATCTGCAGAGTTGCATTCCCTGTCTGCCAAAAAGATTCTCATGTCCTCAGGCAAAGTGCTAAGGGCTTGTTCCCTCACAAAAGGTCTGCCAGCCCTTGAAAAGTGGTGACCTGACACACACTCAACCACCTATGAAAATAAATGCTCAGTTCAACAATATAATGACATACAGTTTCATCTGCTTTGCGTCTATGCTCACAAAACATTTTTCTGTAAGCTTCAGGTGTTAACTTAAAACTTTGTAAAAAAACAGTGCTTCACTTTTCGTAATCTAAACAATCAGTATCAGACAATTTAGAAACAGCAATTACAGCTTCACCATGGAGTAAGGGGGTGATGAACTGTACCCAGAGGCATTGGTCAACATTACACTGTTTGCATACTCTTTCAAACATATGAATAAAACTATCAAAATTATTATCTTCTTGGTACTGAGGAAGAAGTTTACTGATCTTTATTGCTTCTGGGTATGGTTACTCCCTTCTCCATTACTCCATGACCCTGGCAAAGAGTCAGCATTTCCTTTTCATATTGCCTCTACTTCTCATTTTCTTTGGCTTACAGATGTCTCAGTCCCTCTTTTTCTTCAGCCTCCAAATGCACCCGTTTGGCCTCCAGTTCAATTTTCTAACTCCAAACGTGTTTTTCAGTCATCTGAGGAACAGTTTAAATGTCCTGTTTCTGAGAGCTGCAAGTCCCAATCAACACACTGGTTATCTTCCTAGTTGCTGGTTTGCACTATAGCTCTGATTAAGGCTGCAATCATTTCCCCTTTATTCAGGCTGGCATGGCCCATTCCTTTGGCTTGGCACATCTCAGTCAACTGGTTCCTTGTCAGCTTGCCATGACCCTCTGCTGAAATCCTTGCCTGCTCTCCCTGACTAACTGAGCTAACAAAAAGTAAATAAATAAAACTAGTGTGATATGAAACCCTGAATAACTACCATGTGGCTGCTTGAGAGCACAAACACCTTCTTTAAAGACAACTGCATACAGGCTGCAGGAATTCAATATCCACTCCATTGCTCAACAATGTGTGAGCATGTGATGATCTTACGACTGCCAACCAATAAATGTGATGCCCACCACTGCTACCAATATTTGATGGCCACCAATATGTGCCATCCCCATGCTGGGCCAGTAATCAAGTAGCCTGAATCCTCACCACTGACACTAGAGAGGGATGTGCACTTTGAATACAAATGGATACACTCAGTATTTCCAGATGCAGACCTCTCTGCATCAAGTATAGTTTCCCTTAAGAGCACACATGGTACACACTCAGACCGGGGTTGGATGTCTCTATATCTGTCTCACTCCAGATCCCCAATAAGACTCCCAACTGGTACAGCTGTAGGGTTAGATCCTCAGCTGAGTGTCCAAGCCAAGTCCTCCAGCACCCTCTCTATAAACTTAGAGCTTCATGTCCCTGCACCCAAGTAACTGACACACACAAGCTTTAAAATTTAATTTTCACACACACACACCAAGAAAGGCTGGCACAGATTACCCACTATATTAACTTTGCACAGACTATAAGGTAGTTATCAATGTCAACAGTCAGTTACTATAAGGCTCTTAACAGAGGGTGTGCAATTATACAGTGTAATATTAATACTAATACAAATGGTAGTAGTTCACCAAGATGGCTAGGCCTTCTGGAGTGGCCCACATAGTGTCACCAAATAAATATAAGTACTCTCAAAGGTTAGGTACATTCTACAGGGATCAGCCACCAAAAACATTTAAATGTATTTAATAATAAATAACAAAAGTACATGAAAATACTGACTATATATTCATAGTAAACCAGAGTTTAGATCACAGGAAATATTGAAAAGAACATTGATGGACAGACTCAGAGAAATAAAGAAAAATGATATCTAAACTAAGCTTCACTATATTTCTGACTGAATCTAAAAGAATGTTACTGTTCCCTAGTTAAGTTCTTACTATTGCAAGGCAGATGCTGTGGGTGAGCAGTCTTTCTAGTCAGGCTTCCCAAACAGAATAATCAATACTCTGAGATTTGTCTTTGTAATATCTAAAATATAATTATCAAGAGGGGTAACAGAATGACCTCATCTGGTCACCTGACTCTAGGTTCTCACAGTATTCCCCTTTGAAGCTGAGACAGGAAGTTAGCACAGATGGCCACAATACACATCCAAATGTTTATGGTAGTGTCTGGGACCTCCCCTATGTTCATTGAGCTAATGAACAAAGGCTCTTCCCCAGACCCACTGACTCTGGTCCTATTCAGCACTGTGGGGTACCATTTAAGGGTTTAACAGCTCATTTGCATTTCCTTTATTTTCTTAAAATGAAACTCTGCTGTGCCAGTATCCCCTATTAAACCATATAAACCATATACATATAATTCAGCTGCAATAATACATGTACATTTCTCTTTATTTCAACAGGATGCACTGTTGATACAGTTCAACACAAGCAAAGCTCACGAATACATTTTCAGCACAAGCAATTGTACAAAATCAGTTTGATATACAAAAGACATACAGTGCTAATACATTTGTAACATAAGCATCTTGTATAAATCAGTTTGATATTCATGGGCTATATCATTCTTTACAAAACTCCAGCTGGATATGCTGGCACTTGCCCATATCATCACACCCTCTCACTTGGCCACCTATGTGGGATAAACATGATATGGCATGAATAGTACTGAGGCAGAGACTAACCTTCAGACTGACACACTGTTGAGAGATGTATCTGCTCATTTTTCTGCAAGAACCAACTGTAAAAAAAAATACTTGAACACTTTCTCAGTGCAAGCATTTTTTTGAAGTATTTTGTGTAAATAAAAATACTTTACAGCACTAAGTGATATTATAGCACATTGAAAAGATCCACTTGCAGTCCTCCAACTGTTTCTTTTCAGATTGAGGAAATGCACTGAATGACAGTAGAACCATCAAGATATTCAAAAGGAACTCATGGTAGCAGTTTATCAGTCCAAAGTATGTCTTGATCTTTGTCAACCTGAAAGGAATTCTGTTAATTTCATACTCCGTGGCACATTAAGGTGCCTTTTATTTCCACTGTATATACCACACACATAAATGTTCTTAGTGCATCTGGTATCCCTTCTCCAAACTGGCAAAGTTTTTTTTTCTGTGTATTTTTTGGCCCTTTGCCATGCAACCTGCATTAATTATACATGGACAATCTCTTCTCCTACTCAAGAATTTCATCCAGAATCAAGAACTGTCTGAAGAAGGCTGTTATTCAGGCAGCCATGAGGATGCTTTATGCCCCCATCAGCATCCCAACAATAATGATGTTTGTAATGTACTAAGCCCACCACTGGATGAAGGGACATGTGATCTGCCACACAATAAAGGCCCACAATGCCTTCTCTAAGAAAGAGCATGCTTCTGCTAACCTGAAAAATCACTGGTTTAGTGAGCCTAATTTCCACCCACACACTGCTCGTTCACATTATTGACCCTTGTATGAGGGACTGTGTCAATCTGTGGAAAGCTCCACCCCCTCATGCATACCCATCCACCCCAACCAGTCTCTATCAGGCACCAGAGTTGCTAAATCAAACTCCTGTTACCTGGGTTGTAATCAGGGCTTCCTCTCTCTAAACCACAAGAGCTGACATAAAACTGCCAATCTTTTACAAGTCTAGAGAAATTAACTATATATTTTTAAAAGCTTTTATGTCTCATTTGATTCCTCTGTTGGGACTTAATTTTTTTCTTTTCTTTCTTTTTTTTTTTTTTTTTTTTTTTTGAAGCGCTTTTTGCTCCCCTGCTTCATCTTATGACCTTTCTACCCCGCTTCTCCTCTGCCCCTAGATGCTGATCTGATGTTTCTGGGATGTATTTACTTTAATGGTCTACCCCATTACTCCCTCCCTTCCTCTCAACGTGGCATCCATGGCTATGTCTAAAAGGTGGGCTTATAATATGAATATGCTGTGTATTGCCTTACCTCCGCAGCAGCTCAGTCATGTCCACCACCTTTTCCTCTCTTTGGACCATATCTTCTCACTGTGAAAAACACAGACTTCTCCAGGGATCATCACTGTGAACACCCGCAGAACTTCCAACGACTGGCATGGGCATGCCCATCCTTCCACGACACTCTTGTCAGTCTTCCAAGTCACTAATTGAACCAGGGTCAGCTGTTCTCTAGTCAGAACTTTATTCCTCTGTGTCAGCAGAGCAGCTAATTTCTTTAAATTATTTCACAGGTGTTTCCTGATACAACCAGGCTGTGCAACAGTCTATACATTTTGGCACCCATTGTATTCAGTAACAATGGGAGAGCACCCCGGCAGGTTTAAGCCTCAGAGACCATCCTAGCAGTGCAGGGCTGCAATGCCTTCCACACATTTATGCCCTCTATGTCACAAGGCAAGAACTAAAGGTGGAGGTGTCTCGATTTACATAAAAAATAAATATACATCAAGGCTGGTCATATAGGATGACTCATCTGAACTTCTCCACATCCAAATTACAATAAGCAAAATCTCATTCCATATCTTTGCGAACTATAAGCTCAGATCTATGACCCAGGAAACCTATAACACATACTTAAACTTATTGAAGACACTCACCATTCAACCCAGTACCATATTAATGAGTAAGTTTAACTACCCCACTATAAACTGGGAATCATACATGACCCCAAACTTTTGGGCCCAGAGATTCCTAGACTTTGTCAATGCAAACACCCTGGACAAGATATTCTAATGCTGAATACACATGTGAACATACAGGATCTGGTCCTAACTAACATGAGAGAATGCTGCACCTCACCACATTAACTCACTCTGGAAAGGTTGGACCATATAGCTGTCTCCTTTGAAAAGAAAATGAAAGAAAATCTGGGACCCTTGCTAACCCTTGAACATTCAGAAACTATTATGTGGCAAACTGCTTAATATTAAGTGATAACCTGGCAAACTTTCAAGCACCCCCCCCCCCCCAAACCTGAAACCGTTCCTACCTACAAAGAATTGTTCACAGAAACCCTGCATATTCGTGTTAACTGATGGATATAGACAATTGTTCCTACCAGGAATAAACACAGAACAAACTCAAAAAAGAAGCTGGTGAAATCTCAGCATCAATAGGTTGTATTAACAAAATGAAGAAAGTCATGGCAAAAATTAGGAAGTGCAATGCTCAGCAGGATAAAATATTTCTCATTGATCTAATCAAACTAAAGAAGAAGGTAGCCTGGAGGAGGTGGTGGGGTTTAAAGCTCCTTTGGGGTTGGAGGAAAAAATGACAGTAATAATACCCCTTAAAGAAGCAGCTCATACAGTCCTTTTGTAACCAACAGCTGAGCTGATGGAACAGACAATGGTACCAGTGGTAGCAGGTCTGAGCTCTAAGGGTGGAGGAGCCCGCCTTACTGGTGATAATACCTGAAGTGCTGGAGGGACTAGGATGTGGGTGACCACATATTAGTCCCCGAATCTCAGTCCTTGGATCTCGGTTAATAAAGAACTGGATCCCAGACAAAATCTCAGTAACAACAGAAAACAGACCCTGAACAAAATCTCAGACAAGACAAAAACTCAGTGTGACTGGCCATGCTTTGAAGGGAGGGAGCCAGACCAGCCACTGTACCAAAAAAGGACAGACAAAGTAGAAAAATCACAGATGAAAAATCAGAAGATCTTGAAGTTTATTGTAACCATCTAAGTGTAGGTCCAATCAATGAGAGTGAGTAGTGAAGAGCTCCACTTTTTATACACTAATCTGGGGGCATGTCAGTGGGGCCCATCCCAAAGTGTGTGCGTCCTTTAATGGGTAATGGGTCTCCCAGTCTGACATCAGCTCCTTACAATTTCAGTAAGTCTAACAGATAGAACAGGCACTTTTTTATTATTGTCTTCATAACACAATAGCCTCTTTAATGAGTTGGTATTCTTATATGAAAAACTAGGTTTTGGACCTACTAACTCTGCAATCCTATCATCAGTAGTTAGAATATCCCAATTTTTACTGATAATATTTGTGACCTTAGAATTCTTATTAGAATAAGGAATTTCCATAATATTCCTCTTCCGTTGGCCATTGTGATTGGTGCTACCTATACTCCCTCTACTCCTATGCAAAAAGGGATGCCCTACACCTTGTCTCATAGCAGTATCAACCTGATACACACTTGCTACTTCTTTCTTGGAGTAACCTCTCGTTGAAAAATTCCCAGCTAACATGTCTTGTTTCATTCTGTAATTTTCATCATCAGTAGTAAGCCTTGATATCCTAAGTGTCTGACTCTTTACGATGTTATGAAAAATATGCTGAGGATGCATACTACTGCAATGTAGAATGCTATTCCTCCAACAAGATTTCCTATATACTTCAGATTGTATCATGTTACCTTCTTTATTTATTTGTGTATCTAAAAATTCTATTTTAACATCAGAGCTTTTAACTTCAAATCTCAGAAAGTCAGTAGTTCCATTTATATAATTAATAAACTCATAAAGCTCCATTTCAGTGCCAGCCCATGTAAAGAAAACATCGTCCACAAAACGCTTATAAAACTTAATTTGATCACTATACACAGTATTAGCCATAATGTAATTCCTCTCCCAATATGCTAACACAAGGTTAGCATATGAGTTTGCACAAGGGGTGCCCATGGCTACCCCTTTTTCTGTAAATAGTATTTACCATTATATAAAAACACATTATTGTTCAATATCAACTCTAACAATGCTAAAATTCTAATGATAATACTCCTAGAGATTCCTTCTTCGATCAAAATCAATCAAACAAACTCCATACCGGTGTCATTCGGAATCAAAGTGAACAATGACACTACATCTAGAGTGACTAACAAATCATTACTTATGTTATTTGAGGACACATATTCACCATAACTCACCAAGAATTCCTGGCTATCCTTCAATATCAACTTATTCCTATCTACTATTGATCTAAATTGTTTTTCAACAAAGATGGAAGCGGGTTCCGTTAGCCATCCATTGCCTGAGACAATAGGTCTCATAGGTGGTTCAACTAGAGTTTTGTGTATCTTGGGGAGTCCTCTAAGGGTGGGGACTAATGGTTGCTCAACCAAAAGGTAATTATATAAATTACTATCAATTATGTTACATAAAAATAGATCATA
The DNA here is from genome assembly GCF_019279795.1 of Protopterus annectens. Taxonomy (NCBI): domain Eukaryota; kingdom Metazoa; phylum Chordata; order Ceratodontiformes; family Protopteridae; genus Protopterus; species Protopterus annectens. The sequence continues at coordinate 865,407,207 of NC_056729.1, forward strand.
CAATTCAGAATGCATATTCTTAATTAAACTATTTAACTGCATACTTGTCAACATCTGATAAGTCAAAGAATCATCTAACATATTCATCATGGTGTCAACGTACATACTGTGATCTAAGACCACAATAGCCCCTCCTTTATCAGCTTGTCTAATCACTATGTCTTGATTGTCCTGTAGTTTACTAATAGCTTGAAACTCATCATATGTCAAGTTGTAAAAATCTAGTTTACAATGAGTATTGTATAATTCAATCAAGTCACATTCACAAGCTCTCAAGGGTATCTAATAAAGGATGCCCCTGTGAAACAAAAGTGGAAGGCTTAGAAAAAGAATTCCTATTCCCCACTTCATTATCCCCAAATAACTTTCTCAAACCAACACTTTGAGTGAACATTCTAATATCTACCAAAATATCAGCTAAATCCGCTGTTCTAGAAGGTATAAATGAGAGGCCTCTATTGAGTAAGCGCCTCTCACTTTCAGTTAAATTATAACTAGAAATGTTCACTATCAAGTCTTCTTGATAGGACGCAGTACCTTTCTCTGAAATTCGTGTGTTTTTCCTGAAGTTTTTCTCTTTTTGGCATGCCCCTGTGGTGACCATCTTGTCGGTGTCATCTATCGGATGGGTAAAGGGAAGGAAAATGCCATTTGGGTACTCTGCAAAGCTGTCACTAGCAAGGAGTTGTTCTTATTTGAACCACAGTCTCCCTTACTGGTAACATCCAACATAGATGGTGTTATTCTATTGTTAGTCTGCCCGGATGGATCTTCACCTGCTTCCAAACAATTAACCGCCTCAGATGTTGCATCATCACACAAAATTAAATCACTAGGCATGGGCGTCCTCAATGGATCAGTGGATATAGGTGGCGGCATTGACGTCACAATAGTGGGAGTGGCTTTCGATGCTGTACGAGCTATGTCTATTCTATTCTTGGCATTGTGGATGCCATAAATCTTGTTCACAGTATTATCAACATTGTTTCTGGGCCAGGAAAAGACCTGACCTAGACAAAAATCATTTACATCACGTTCCAACTTTTTCTTTTTGTCGAACAACTGCTTATTGTCAAGAATAGAAAGTCTAAGTGTAATGTCAGCTATCAGCACTTCCTTTTCCTCTGTGCTGACAAAATTTACTAGTTCATTCTCCATAGTCACAATCTCTTGTAATAATACTTTCTCTATATCTTTATATTGATCAATCAAAAGACTGATATAGCCAAAGCTCGTTTCTAAATTTAACTTCTGCCATCTTATTAATAATTCAGGATAGGTAGTACCGAAGGTCGGCATCTTAAGCACCCTCAGCCCTCTAGGTACTACCTTAAACGTTAAACATGCCTCCATGTGGTGTCTCTGCCACTGAGTATTCCTTAGTTTCTGTAGACAATTTTCTAGCTTCTGTGTCAGCTGGTGCACCTCAATGTTCTTGGCTGCATTCACTGTCTGTTGGTCTTCATTGATTAATTCACATGAAGTAAACTTTAAGAGTGGATTCTCAGTCATACCAATAAATTTATATAGTACACTGGTACTAATGTCCTGGAGTATAGATACTCTCTTCTCTGCCATGTTCCAGGAACCGTTAGAAAAACACTAGAAATTATAAAATCACCAGTAACAGTCCTGGATAGGGAGTCCCTTCAGAGCAAAGACCAAGTAGACTTGAAAATACAGATGAGACTCGCCACAGCAGAAGTATAAAAAATCCTTTAATCACTGCAGTAAAAGTAAGCGCTTTCACTTCCAAATGACGCTTCTTCAGACTATAACAACTACAAAAAACCACATCCATTTAAATAACACTGCCTATAAAATCCATTAAATCCATTTACTAATTAACTAAACTAATCAAGCATTTAAAGACATACATACTTAAATGCTAATAAATAAAATAAAAATAAAAATTCATCTCCATTCATATGCATTTGAGCAATAATGTGCTGCTGTATAGGTCTTAATAGAATAATATAACCAATACACAAAACATGATTAAGACATTAATATAAAGTCATAAGCAAAAACATTCAAAATCAATGTAAATAGGGGTGTGCTGCTAGGAAGGCTTCAGAGTCACCTTTTCGTTTAATCCATGCCCCCTGTGACTCAAGTTTTAGGATCCATCTGTTTTCACTTTCTTCGGTATGGTTCCTAATGTCCCCTAGTTTGTCTGTTTTGCTTATTAACTCTAACACATTCAATTTCTTATTATTGCTTCATTTTAGTAAATGTTGGAAATAAAATTCACTGTATATTAATCGTTGTATTATCTGATCAGTAGTAAGTCTTTGACAGATAGATTTCATAAATATAGCCTGGGAAAAATTGAGAAACGCTGTTATCAAAAAATCAAACTATGCAATTTTTAAAGTCAGATGTTTGTGCCTCAAAATTTCATTGTGCAAATCATTGTGTAATACAAATAAATCTGAAAGACCCTGTCTTCAACCAAATGACTTGGATTCAGAAAACTACATATCATATCATATCATGCTAAGTGAATCTGCATGGCTAGCAGCCACGCACATGATGTATGCAATTTGTAAAATTAGTATACACAAAGTGGGGCGGCTACGGTGGTGAAGTGGTTAGCATTGCCGCCTCACAGCAAGAGGTTTCCAGTTCGATCCTCGGCTGGGGTGCCTTCTGTGCGGAGTCTGCATGTCCTCCCTGTGGTCGTGTGGGTTTCCTCCGGGTGCTCCGGTTTCCTCCCACATCCTAAAGACATGCTGCAGGTGGATTGGACACTCTAAATTGGCCCTAAGTGTGCGTATGAGTGTGCCTTCTGTGGAAGGTTGGGCGCCGGGCTGGCAACTCGACACCGTAAAACTCCACTGCCATTCAATGTGCAGACAAGGTGATCCGCTGTGGCGACCCCTCACCGGGAATAAGCCGAAAGAAGAAGAAGAAGAAGTATACACAAAGTGGCTAGCCCAAATAAAGTGGTTGGTCATGCTATATGCTAATGATCATGCAATGAGACATTGTGTATGATAATCAAGCAAAACAGGATGGCTGAGCAATTCATAAATGTTTAAGTGCCATGCAGTGGAGCTGCCCCTTCAGTATATTGAACTTTGCTGTATGCTCGTGTTCAGATGCAGACAATTGCAAAATTATGTTAGTGGTTGATACAACTATTGTAAATGTGTATCTTCAGGAGGGTCTCACTGCAGCTGCTATACCCAATGATGCTCAATGTTACCTCCAGAGCCACTGGGTAATCTGACCACCCTTAGCATTTCATGCTGTAAAAACAGAAAAGCATACAACATCTAGTATAAGTATGACCAGCACGAGCATACAAAGAAGATTTTTCTAATAGTGACTAAGAAGTAAACAGGACTTGAAACTACTGAAATAGGACTACATACCTGGGTCATCAACTGTGAATACTATATGCAGCCTGTCCAGCTCTGGCCCATATCCAGCACCACACTGTGGGACTCTGTAGAGGTGGTACCACTTTTAAAAGAGGCTAGGATCTCCTCTGCCTGCAAAAGAGATGGTTCACTTGATAGTCCCTTACATGTTTCTCTGCTTTCCTTTGTCGCACCGTCTGGGTGACACCATGGATCTTAACTGTGGCCCTGCAGTGGTCATTTTGTACCCTCAGACATGTCCACCCATCATAATCACATTGCTGACAATCTTAGCCTAGGTGTGCTTAAATTAGGGGTAGTCAGCTACATAGCCTAGGCATGCTCAAATTAAGGGTGGTCAGCTGCATGTATGTCAAATAACCATCAACCATGATAATGGAGGGCCTGGAGTACTACTTCATTCACAGCATCAGAGAATTTGGGATTACAGGTAGATATTGACTGCCCAGCAGAGGAAGCAGAGTTTTTCTGAGTGTCCTGTTTTTTTGGCATTGCTCTGTTTGTATGAAAACAATGGAATTAGTAACCATATTCCTGCATGGACCTTGCAAATATCGTCCTAGATCACAAAGTTTTCTGCATTTATGCTTTACAATTAGATACCTGTATCCACACTCTTTAAGAAAATGTCAGGCATCTAGGTTTACTAACCACATATTGCCCACAAAACAATCACAGAAGTGCAACTGACCAAGGGCATGTGACCAGTACAATAGCACTGTTACAAATACTGTGACTAATGAAATATGTGCAACATATTCAACACTAAAATACTACTAACAGTACTGGCTGTGATATGTGAAAGATCAGCATATACATTTGTAGATGTTTTCCTTTAATATAATTTACAGTCATTGATATGGAATATTTTTTAATTAATTTTGAGGTTTTTCATGTGCAAATTATCATGTGTTTTAATGCTCAATAGAGTATGTTTGACATTCATTTTTATTTTTATTCTTTTATATTTTTGTGCACATTAATTGAATAATCATTTATTTTGATTGCTGTATCATCACATGTTCAATTATCTTGATGAATTGTTTATTAGCAGGCCGCTGGTTGGTTGATGTATATTTAAATTGTGGCTATCAAGTGATGCTTTTTAAACTTTGATGAAGTTCCCATTCAGTTAGGGTTGGACACCCTTAGCTGTTTTATTTACAATACAAACTCATTAGTTTGTAATACAACCAGTTGCATGTGTGATTTGCAATGGAATATGACTGGTAACTCATTTTATGAATTGTATGAATAGTTTATGTTGGAACGTCTACTCCTCATATTGATGGAACATGGCTATTTGAGCTGCTCATTGAACCTCCTATTCATTGGTTATTAGTTACACTGCAATGGTGCTTTGGTTCTCAATTTGTGTGTGGAGGAAGATCTGATCAGATGACCTCACAGAACAGATTGTTTTTAATCTCTCAAGAGATGGGATTGCCAGGGGTCTTATATATATTATTGCAACAAATTGTCAAGTTTGCTCCAGCATTTCCAGATAAGGACAATGTTTGATTCAAATTTCATTTTGAGAGTTCTGGTTCTTCTTAGCTGCAAAGTACCAGATGAATGGAAGACTTTCCAGCAAGTAGTGAGTATTCAACATTCAAATGATTTTAACTTTGACCATTGTCTAATGGCACCACCATGTTTATTTAATGCAGTTCCTGCTGTTCTGTGAGCAACTTAGAAGGTGCAATTGGTGGAGTTTGAATGCAAATTCCTTAAATTTAGAAATGTACAGCTTGAAAATAGCTATTTTCATGAATGCTTGTGGGGTTAAAAGGATACCAAAGAGGCTGAGAGCATGGATGTTTCCGGTGGAGATGGAATCTAACTGTATTTTGCATAAGTAATTATTAAAATTATTTGATACTACTGGGTTAAAGCTGATTGAATTACTGATTAAATACAATGAAAGAAAACTGATTAAGCTTAATGCAGAATTAAAAATGACCTGAATGATGCGGTGGTTAATGATTTAATTTTTAATTCTTTTAAGGGGGATTATAACAACATTTTTATGAAGGTGGACAATATTATAAAGCAGAATACAAAATGGAAGGTTAATTAGTTAGACAGAGACAGGTGTGAATATGAGGAGAACTGTACATATCCTAAGCCTCCCTCTATTAATACACATTTTGATGTTAAGGTAGTGAATGTCTCCACTGCTAATAGTAATATAGTCATTTTAGAGCCTGTGGAGATGATAATACTGTTGAACCACCTTTTATAGAAGGGTTTCAGGTGAGATGATCAGAGACACTGGTATGCCAAGAGACAGGCCATGTTCAGGAGACTGTCTCGAACCACAGGAGGTACAATTTTACTAGCTGATAGTGATAGGGACAGGGCAGAGCAAATAAGTAGTAACAAGCACAATTGTTGATTTATGTATGTGTGGTTGTACAGAACTTACATTTGATGCCATAGTGGTGCAGCAGTAGCATTGTTGCCTCACAGCAAGAGGCTCTCTGGTTCAATTCTTGGCTGGAGTGCCTTCTGTGCTGAGTCTGCATGTCCTCACTGCATTCATGTAGGTTTTCTCTGGGTTCTCAGGTTTTCTCCATCATTACAAAGACATGCATCTGGAGCATTTCTCCCCGGGCCTCTGCTGAAAATTCGCTCCTTTCCAAGTCGGACTTTCCCAGTAAACAAATATTAAATAAAATTACAGTTTTAATGTTTTAAACCTATCTAGTTCATCTGTTCCTAACAGTTGCTTGACTTTATTCAGCAAAGGTTTTCATTTTGTACCAAATTTTAATTTAGATATCATTAAATTATTAATTCAACTAAAACTATTTACTAGAAAATTGAACTTGAAATTATGTTTTTTCTGGTAAAACTGTTGATACATGGGAATTGAGCCTGAAAATGAGAACAGTGTTTTTACCTCCTCAAAATCCTCTGGTAACTATGTTTGAAAGGCTTTGAGAGGACAAGTTCAGACAACTTCACAGGCACAGAGGTAAGTCTGTTAACAACTTGCCCCATGATGAAAGGCAGTTATTAAAACATCTAATGAGGGACAAATGCCTACAGATTATGAAACCAGATAAGGGCGGGAGAATAGTTGTTATGGATAGTTTGGTTTATTCATTTAAAATGTCAGAATTGTTTATCTAATGAACACATCTATATGAGAGTGTCTAAGAACAAAATCAGTATTGCTTATAGTAAAGTTGATTATGTTTTAAATGCCTTGTTATTACAAGGATCCATTGATAAAATTACCTTTGACTATTTAGTGGTTGCAAAATCATTGAGTCCTTCTATCTCTGGTATCCCAAAGTTTCACAAAAAACAAGCTGATCCCCCTTTTAGACTGATTGTTGCTGCTATGGAGTCAACAAATAAACCAATTACTAAATTTATAAGCTTGAAGTGTAAAAGGTTCTTAATAAGGTCATCACATATTTTACGTAATTCTCTACATTTGTTAGAAAATCTTAAAACAGCTCCTTTTGATGAGGCTCTTCTGTTTGTCAAAATAGATGTGATTACTCTGTTTACAGTTATGCCCCACAGAGAGGGTCATAATTGGTTTAGCAAATTTTTAATTTGCCATGACTCTATTTCTATTGATGAGACTCTAATGACTGACACCTTATTGGATATGGTACTTTCAAATGATTTTATACTTTTTGAAGGAGAATATTTGCATCAGATGTTAGGTGTGGCTATGGGGTCAGGTTATGCCCTCATAAATGCTAATGCAGTTTTGGCAGAGTTGGAAGAGTGTTACATTTTAAATTCTGAATACCAACCCTTTATTCACTCCTGTTTTAGATTTTTAGACGACATCTTCATTTTATGGAAAGTTTCAGGCAATCAGTTATCACCTGTCATGCCACATTTAGAGATAACAACTTGTTTTTTAAAGTTTACATATTAATATGATTCTATTAAGATTAATTACTTAGATGTGACTATTGGAAAAGATAATTATTTGAAAAGTTGTACTTCAACTATATACAGATATTTTTCTAACTCCTATTTGCACTTTGAGAGCTGCCACCATTTTCATCAGATAAAAGATTGTTAATGGCCAGGTGGTCCATTTGTCAAGACTAATTACAGGGGATGAGGTCTTTGAGAAAGAAGTGCACAATTTATGGTGCATGTTAAGGGATATGGGATATCCCAGTTCCGACTTCACTTTGTTAAGGAGGAAGCTTTGAGGGGTAGAACAACTAAGTTCACACTTCTGTTATTTGACAACAAACAAACAACTAGATCAATGGTAAGTGAATATAGTGATGAGAGTCCCATGTGTGGAGGCAAGTCACTACCACTGGTAATGTGATTATCAAATATATTGAGGCTTTTAAGAGCCTATGGAATTTGGTTTTCTTATAAGACAAACAAAAAAAATTGTGGACAACAAGTAGCTGTGTTTAGATAAAGAATTTGGCTGAGGGTCAGTTTAGGGAATTGGACAATCCCATCAGATGAGTATGTGTAGTAGGTATAAAGTTTGTAGATTCATACATGAAGGAACCTATCTAGTGGTGGATGGTTGAGAGAAACCTGGCATGTCCGGGTAGATGTACTTGTGACATTACATATGTAATTTATATTGCTACTTGTACATCTTGTCCAGGATTTTATGTTGGAAAAAACAATCGTAGACTCAAGGACCATATGATAGAACATTAATATGATATTCAAAAACACAGCCTCACGAATACTCGGCACACATCCAGTTGTAAAACTTTTAAATACATTTCACTTTTTGTAGTGAATAGGGTAGACATTTCTTCAAGGGGAGGTGATCTGGATAATATATTGATAGATAGTTTCATAAAAAACAGGGCTAATAGACTGTGACATGTGAAAGATCAGCATCTATATTAATTTATACACTATTTCCTTTAACATATTTTACAGGTATTGGTATAGAATATTTAAAATTAATTTTGAGGTTTATCATATATCATTCGTTATGTGTTTTACTGCTCAATAGATTGATTATGATTGATGTTAGTATTCATTTTTGTTTACTTTTATTCTTTTATATTTTTGTGCACATTAATTATTTTGATTATTGTATTATCATACGCTTAATTACCTTGATGAATTATTCATTAGATGGCCACTGATTGGTGGATATATATTTAAATTGTGGCTTTCAAGTGATGGTTTTAATTCTGATGATGTCTCTTTTCATTTAGAGATGAAAATAATTAGTTGCTTTATTTACAATAAAAATTCATTAGTTTGCGTAATTTGAGGTGGAATATGAGTTGTAACTCATCTTAGGATGTGTATGAGTAGTTTATGCTGGAACATATACTCCTTACTTTGTTGGAATGTGACTAGAATCTGGATTGTGAGCTGCTCGCTGAACCTTCTAATCATTGGTTATAATGATAGAGTAACCATATTTTCACAGTTTGTTTATTTATTTTTTATTGACATTTGTTAACTGAGATAGTCCGACTGTGTTCAATGTACCCATTTTCAGTTGAGGCCCTAGGAGAAAAGCTCTAAAAAGTAATAAATAAAAATTGCATAGCAAAACTACTAAAAAAATTACTAATAAAATTACGTGACAAAAATTGCTTAACAAAATTAGTACAACAGCTACATTTAAAGCACAAGAAGATAAAATTGTCAGTGTAATACAATACAGTATGACACAACAATTAATCTAGAAATAACTTAAATGACAATGACAGAGGCTGGTGAGTAGACGGAACATAGGAATGTATGAGAAAGAGAAGAGGTTAGTGTAGGTAGATTGATATGAGAAAAAAGAAGTGGTTAGTATAGATGGAGGGGAGAAAAAAAGACCAGTGTAGGTAAATACAGGGGGAGAAAGAGAACAGTGGAGCAGGAGAGAGGTTAATATGGTGAAGGAGAGGAAAACTAGAGTAATGGAATTTTATCTTGAATTAGAGCAGGAACAGAAGCAGGAATGACCTATGAATTCTTTTAGATCCATTTATAGGCAAAATGATTGGAGTTAAGTCTGATGTCAAAGGGGGAGATTATTCCAGGCATTTGCTACTGAATAGGAGCAGAGACTTTTGCCAGCAGAGTTTTTTAGTTTGGGAAGTTTGAGGAATTGTTTGCCTTCAGATCAGTGTGATTATAGATTTGGACAACTGGTAGCAGGGGTGGGCAGGAAGTGAGTTGATAAATTATTTTGTGGGCAGTGATGAGCTGTAGGTAGTTAGATGTTGTGATAGCTCAAGCCAGTGAAAGGGTTGTAGGGAAAAATAGTGATGGGTGAGTTGTCCAGAACTAGTAGCAAATTTAGCCATTTTGTTGTAACAGGATTCCGTTTTTGACTTGTGAGACTTGCAGGTTGGTGAATATACATGTGCCATAGAGGAATGAGGGTAATAAGAAGATGTAGCCTAGTGCAAGTTTGGTCTGTGTGTTCAGATAGGATTTATGTCTTTATACCATGTGTGACACCCATGCACTGGCCCACCAATCAAGGAGCCTCAATCCTCACCACTAACACCAGTGAGGGATGTCCGTATAGGAAAAGGATAATAAATACACAAACAGTAAAGTACAATTTCCCTTTAGTGCACACAGAGATCACAGGCAGTCTGGGCCTGGTTTCTCTCTTGCTCTCCAGGTCTCCAATAAGACTCCCCACTGGAACAGCTATAGGGTCCAGATCTCAGCCTAGTGGGCAAGCTAAAACCTTCGGCATCCTCTCTGTCCAACCAGTGCTTCGTGTCCCTGCCCAAGTAGCTGACACAAACACACACTTTGAGATAAGAGTTTATACAACCAAACAGACACTCCTGGGGAAGGCTGGCATAGGTTCTCCAGCTGTGCCCCTTTTACCCAGCCTATACGTTAGAAATCACTGTCACCACCCAGCTAATATTTATCAGCTGCTCAAAGGCCCTTACTAAAGGTTGTCCAGTTATTACTGTGCAATATTATTATCCAAATGGTAAGTGTGACTAAACAGCAAAGCTTATTTGAAGTGACTTGGTACATTATCACTATATATATATATATATATATATATATATATATATATATATATATATATATATATATATATATATATATATATACACATACACAATGTACTCTAGAGCTTAAATTATCTCTACACAAAACAGCTACAGCTGAAAGGTTTAAAAATATTTAATAATAAATAAAAACACAAGACAATACTTCTTACTACACAGTGCTAGACAAGACATCAGAGATCACAGAGAAATGTTTAAAATAGTACAATAGAGAAAGTTTTGACATCACAGAAAAAAACACTTCCTAATTCCTAGCTATTTCTAAGAGCAACACTAAAGTTTAAGATATATACTTATATATAGATACAGGCAGTGCTGGTGATGGATGTTCTCAAGACAAATGCTGTCATGCTCTGATTCTTTCTGTCCCTAATTTGATAACACAGTACCACTGATTTATTTCAGATTACATAATTTCTTTCTGGTTCCCAGGCTAACAGAACTCAAAAGTTAATGGCCCCTTTGATCTTGCAGCTGGCAGGAACCAGAGTAATAAAAGAAATTGTACATGCAAATTCTAGCCATTAACTCTGGCCTCAAAACAATAGGCAGAATTCCTTCATCCAGACATATTGGTTCCGAATTTTGACATCAAAGACAGACATAAAATGCTTGACTTAGCTTTCTTACAGCAGAGTGCACTGTTGTTACATTCTTGCAGTTCAATATCTAGTGCAGTCTTTTCACATTTAAGAGAACAAGCCTGTGGCTTGCATTAATATTTATAAATGACAGAATATTCCAAAAAAAATTATATCTGGCTAGGCTGGCAGTCTTCACCTATCTTCACCCCCCCCCCCCACCAGAGACCTCAAGCTAGTTTTTCAAGTCACCCTTGAAAAACATTGCTTGAGAGGGTTAGGTCTATCTGAGTATACCTTACCCCATTCCCTTGAGAGCCCATCTGCAATGGCATTGCTAAGCCCACTGTGGTGTTGCACTGACATATCATATGCTCCATCATAGCAACTCGGCATTTTGCTGGCTGGCTTTGTTTAACCATGTTAGGGGGATGTGATCTGTCACCACCATGAATTTTCTTCCATACAGATAAGGCTGAAGTTTTTGCAGTGCCCACACTATGGCCAGACATTCCTTTTCTAAAGCTGCATAGCATTTCTCCCTGGGTTGGAGCCTACAACTGAGATAAACCACTGGGTGCTCATCTCCCTCTGAAGAAATCTGTCTAAGTATAGCCCCCACCCCATGGTATGAAGCATCCACCTGCACAACAAATTATTTGCTGTAATCTGGACTGGCTAACACAGGAGGTCCTCCCAAAGCTTCTTTAAGCTTCTGGAATGCGTGCTCACATGCTGTGGTCCACACCACCTTATCTGGCCTGTTCTTCCTTGTCAGGTCTGTGAGGGGAGCAGCTATGGTACTATAACTGGGGATGAACTTTCTGTAGTACCCTGCGGTCCCTAAGAATGCCATCACCTGCTTTTTGGTAATGGGTGCAGGCCATGCCTGAATGGCTTCTACTTTGGCAGGTTCTGGCCTGATCTTACCACTCCCTACTCTATGTCCCAGGTAGGAGACCTCTGCCATACCCACCTGACATTTGCTCAGCTTAATGGTCACCCTGCCCTCTGTAGTCTGCCCAGCACCTCCCTGACATGTTGAAGGTGCTCTTTCCAGGAATGGCTGTAGATGGCAATATCATCTAGGTAAGCAAGGACAAACCCTCCTGCTAGGATATGATCTATCAGCCTCTGCAATGTCACTGGAGCATTTTCCATCCCAAAGGGCATTTTTGTGAACTCGTACAAGCCAAGAGGAGTCAAAAAGGCTGACTTCTCTCTAGCACTGGGAGTCAAGGGCACCTGCTAGTAACCCTTGGTAAGATCAATAGTTGCAAGATACTTAGTCCCACCCAGCTGCTCTAGGGCCTCATCTGTCCTAGGCATGGGTTAAGCATCTGACTCTGGGTGACTATTTAATTTCCTTTAGGCCACACAGAACCTGGTGCTGCCATCTTCCTTTGGCACGAGCACCACTGAAGAGGCCCAGGAACTGTTGGACTCTTGGATTACCCCTAGTTCCAACATCTTTTGTATCTCCTCCCTCAGCGTCTGTTTGACTCTCTCAGGCACCCTATAAGGGGCCTGCCCAATAGCCCTTTGGTGTCCTGTATCCACCTGCTGCTGCAGCAGGTGGGTGCACCCTGGTTTTTCAGTGAACATGTCCCCAAACTCCTGTAACACTGCTTGGATTTCTCAAACCTGGGTAGGAGATAGCTGCTGGGACATTGCTACCCCTTCCACTGAGGTGTCAGTCGAAGCCTCACTGAGGAGATCAGTCACCAGGTCTCCCTCAGACTTCTCCTGCTATCCACTGCAAATGCTCAGCACAGGGGCCTCCCTGTCATGGTAAGGTTTCATCATCTTAACATGGTATAATTTGTGCCCCTGCCTCCTGCCTAGCAGTTCCACCATGTAGTTAACATCACTTACATTTCTTACCAACTTGTAGGGTCCCTGCCAAGCTGCTTGCAGCTTGTTGTGTCTAACAGGAATGAGAACCATTACATGCTGCCCCACAGCATACTCTCAAGTTTGAGCATTCCTGTCATACCACACCTTTTTCTGTTGTTGGGCTTCTGCCAGGTTCTCCTGGGGCAAACCCATGAGTTCCCTGAGCCTTGTCCTGAGCTTTAGGACATATGCCACAACAGACTCCCTGTGAAATTCATACTCACCTTCCCACTCATCTCAAATTAAATCTAGAGGTTCCCTCACCCTATGCCCATACAGCAACTCAAAGGGTGAAAACCCTGTGGATTCCTGGGGAACCTCTCTGTCAGCAAACAACAGATGGGGCAAATATTTGTACCACTCCCTCTTAAACTGGTCTGCAAATGCTCCTAGCATGGACTTGATTGTAGAGTTTAACCTCTCAACAAGACTATTAGTCTGGGGATGGTAGGGGGTGCTCTTCAGGTGCTTCACCCCACATCACTTCCACAGACAAGCCATCAGGTCTGACATGAAATTGGCATCTCTGTCAGTCAGTATTTCATTTGGGAAACCTACCCTGCTGAAAACCTCTAAGAAAGCATTTGCCACCTTTTCTGTCTCAGTGGAAGACAGAGCCACTGCCTCAGGGTATGATGTACCATAATCCACTACCACTAGGATATACTTTTTCCCTGAGGAACTTGGGGTACTCAGAGGCCCCACAATATCCATAGCTACCCTCTGAAATGGCTCCTCAATCACAGGCAAAGGCATTAAAGGAGCTCTCAGCTTGTCTCCTGCCTTGCCTACCTTTTGGCACTGCTCACAGGTCCTGCAGTACCCTGTTACATCTCTGGAAATTCCAGGCCAATAGAAGTGCTGCATAATACATCTCTTGGTATGTTTTATGCCCATATGACCTGCAAAGGGAATATCTTGGGCTATGGCCAGAAGAGCCAGACAGTAGGCTCTAGGCACTACCAACTGCTGTACACTCTCACCTTCTAGCCCACCCTCAGGGGTCCACTCTCTGTACAGTAACCCTTTCTCCCAGTATACAGATCCCCCCTTCCCTTGAGAATCAGGTGTCTCGCTAGCTGCTTGCCTCAGGCCTTGCAATGTAGGTTCTGAGAGCTGAGCTTGTCTCAACTCTCTCCTTGTAACCCTTCCCAGCTCCCCTTCCACAGGAAGTCTGGCATCCTCTGACAGTCGTGCCTTACTGTCAATCTGGGTACTACTACTCACCTCTACCATTGCAGTCCCTCTGTCCAAGGGAACATCAGTACCCACAAGCAGCTGTGACTCACCTTCATTTTCACTGGTACACAGAGTAACTACCTCCCTGAAATAAACACCTCGCCAGTCCTGGTTGCAAGTATGCAGTCTGTCTGGATCTTCCCCATGCTACCAGACCCGCTTGCTTCTCTCCTAGCCTGACTGCATGTAACTGCATAAGCACATGGTACTGCCTCACCTAATCATTCCATATCAGGACATCTGCAAGATGGTAGTTCGGTATCCATGTTGTTTCAAGACAATCTACTACTGGCATTTTGTCTTTTCTACTTACTGGCTTGCTCGCCTTTTGTTCCCCACCTTGTCTCTGTGGACATCTGTATGCCACATGGCCCCACTGGTTGCATTCAAAACATTTAACCCTAAGTCCTGGATGTTTACCTGGACTAGTGGCTTCCCCTGCTACTGGCAGATCCTCTTGGGGCAGTCTGTACTGCCCACCATGGATTCCTTTAGATCCATGAGCAGTACTGAGAGCCCCTTTCCTGTGCAGGGATGCCCTGCTTACTAGGTATATGTCTTCCTTCTTCCCCAACTCATCTGAAAGTAGCACATTGTCTATCATCTAACCAAATCCTCATGTCCTCAGGCAAAGTGCTAAGGGCTTGTTCCCTCACCAAAACATCTGCCAGCCCTTCAAATGTGGTAAGCTGACATCCACTCACCCACCTATGAAAATAAGTGTTCAGTTCAGCAACATATTCACACAAACTTTCATCTGCCTTGTGTCTATGCTCACGAAACTTTTTCCTCTACGTTTCAGGTGTTAGCTTAAACAATTCTAAGAAACAGTTCTTAACCATAGTATAATTAAAACAGTCAACATCAGACATTTTAGACAACACAGATACAGATTTACCATGTAGTAAGGGCATCAGGAACTGTACCCAGAGCCTTTGGTCAACATCATACTGTTTACATACCCTCTCAAACATATGAATGAAACTATCAAAATTATTCTCCTCTTTAAACTGCGGAAGAAATCTACTGATCTTTTGTGCTTCTGGGGTCCAGTTACTCCCTTCCCCATTACCTCCATGACTCTGGTGAAGAGTCAGCATCTCCTTCACATGCTGCCTCTGCCTCTCCTTTTCCTTAGCTTCCAGGTGTAGCAGTTTCTCATTCTCCTCAGCCTACAACCATCACAGTTTCTCATTATCCTCACTCTTTAGATGCCTCAGTCTCTCAGCTGCTTCTAGTTCCAAATGCCTGGCCTCCAACTCAAGTCTCGAGCTCCAGATGGATTTTTAAGTCCTCTGCAGAAAGTTGAGCTGTCCATTCTCTTAGTGTGGTACATCTCCACTGCCAGTTTGATCGTCCTCCTGGATGCTGTTTTCTGATGCAGCTGTGACCAAGTTGTAATCAGGTCTACCTTAGTCGGGTTTCCATGCACCTGTCCCCCAGCCTGGCACAGCTCAGCGAGCTGACTTCTTGTCCGCTTTCCATACTCCTCTGCTGACATGCTGCCTGCTCTCCCTGACTAACTAAGCTAACAAAAGAAATAAAACAATTGTGATCTGAACTCTGCGTGGCTGATTTAGAGTACAAAACACCTTAAGTGATCACTGCACACAAGCTACAGGAAATCACACTACCCACACCACTACAAGCCAATTAGTATTTACCAACCAATTAATATGTGGTGTGGATATCCCACCACTGCCAAACAATTAATATGTGATGCCCGTGCACTGGCCCAGCAATCAAGGAGCCTCAATCTTCACCACTAACACCAGTGAGGGGCATCCATATAGGGAAATGATAATAAATACACACACAGTAAAGTACAATTTCCCTTAAGAGCACACAGAGATCACAGTCAGTTTGGAGCTGGTTTCTCCCTTTCTCTCCAGGTCCCCAATAAGACCCCCCCACTGGCAGAGCTATAGGGTCCAGATCTTAGCTTAGTGGGCAAGCTAAAACCTCCAGGACCTCTCTATGTCCAACCAGTGTTTTGTGTCCCTGCCCAAGTAGCTGACACAAACACACTTTGAGGTAAGAATTTATACAACCACACAGACACTCCTGGGGAAGGCTGGTACAGGTTCTCCAGCTGTACCCTCTTTACCCAGACTATATGGCAGAAATGACTGCCACCACCCAGCTAATATTTATCAGCAACTCAAAGGCCCTTATTAAAGGGTGTCTAATTATTACTGTGCAACATTATTATCCAAATGGTAAGTGTGACTAAACAGCAAAGCTTATTTGGAGTGACTTGGTACAGTATCACTATATATATATATATATATATATATATATATATAGATATATATATATATATATATATATAGATATAGATATAGATATGCAATGTACTCTAGAGCTTAAATTATCTCTATACAAAAGAGCCACAGTTGAAAGGTCTACAAATATTTAATAATAAATAATAAAAACACAAGACAGTACTTCTTACTGCACAGTGCTAGTCAAGAGTTCAGATATCACAGAGAAATACTTAAAATAATACAGTAGAAAAGTTCTGACATCACAGAAAAACAAACTAGTCTAATCTTCCTATTTCCTAGCTATATCTAAGAGAAAACACTGTTCTAAAATCCTACTTACATATAGACACAGGCAGAGTGGTGAGTTGTATGTTCTCAAGACAAATGCTCTAATGCTCTCATTCTTTCTGTCCTTAAATTGATATTACAGTACCACTGATTCGTTCCAAATTACATCATTTCTTTCTGGTTCCCAGGCTAACAGAACTCAGAGGTTAATGGTCCCTTTGATCTTGCAGCTGGTCAGTAGCCAGAGCCATAAAAAAATTATATATGCAAATTCTGGCCATTAACTCTGGCCTCAAAACAATAGGCAGAATTCCTGCATCCAGACATATCGGCTCTGAATTTTAAGATCAAAGATAGTCATAAAATGCTTGACTTAGCTTTCTTACAGCAGAGTGCACTGTTGTTACATTTTTGGAGTTCAATATCTAATGCAGTCTTTTTACAATTATCTACAAAATTCTATCTGGCTAGCCTGGCAAAATTCACCTATCTTCACAGCATGCCTAATTTCTAGTCTGTTTTCTTAATACTATCATGAATATGGAGGTTGAGCCATAGATTTTCATCAATAATTACACTGAGGAGTTTAGTAGATGAGACAACTTTAACTAAGGTGTTGTTATAGGATTGGATTTTAAAACTGGATTTGTCTGCATGACAAGATTTATGTGTAAATAGAAGTTGTTTGTTTTGGGGAGTTAAGCAGTAATTTAGCATCATTTACCCATGTTTCCAGAGTAAAGGAAGGCTGTTGGGTTATTTGCTGTAGATGGACTAGGCTTCAAGAGGATCAGATGATAATGGGACTGTTTGCATATTGAATTAAAGAGCTACTGCAGGATGCAGTGTGATGGTCATTTATGAAAATGTTAAAGAATAGGGGCCCACATATAGAACCTTGGAGGACACCAGAGGAGTTTGGGAGGAAGTTACACCTCACTATCATCTTCTTCCTATTCTCTCCCAACAATTTTACCACCCATCTTTCATTTCCATTTTACTGATTGTTGCCTATTTGATAGATAACTGGAGAACCGTTTGAATGATGAAGGTGAGAGACCTAATTTGGACAGGCATTATTGGAGTATAGTGTCTGAGACAGTATCGAATGCCTTAGAGAGATCAATAAATAATGCAGAAACAAAGTTCCCAGAGTCTCTGGCTTTGCTCACTGTAACTGTAAAGGAGAGCATGGCTGTGGAGGTACTGTGGGCAGGTCTGAATCTGTGTTGAATAGGAATTAGAAGAGAGTTTTCTAGATGGTGTTTGGCAAGTAGTTTGTATATAATTTTTTCTAATATTTTAGATAGAAGAGCTAGGATAGCAATGGATCAACAGTTAGTGACATCCACTGAGTTGCCTTCTTTGAGCAATGGTATAATGTGGGAATTTTTCTATAGTAATGGAACATATGATTCAATGATAGATCAATTGATGAGAATACTAACTGGAAAGGCTATGGAGTCAGTGACAAGTCTGAGGTATTCAGGGAAAGGTTACTGGCAGAGGTTGAGGCTGGTGAAAGTTTGTGTAACAGTTTTTTGATATAGGTAATGGAGACTGGTTGTAGAGAGAAATTTGAAGGTCTGAGGTTTGGACCTGAGGTAGTAGTAGAGAGAGAAGATAGGACAGAGAGTTAGATGATAGATTTGTCTGCTGTGAAGTGCACTGAGGGGATTTGGATTCGTCTGGGTTAAGTTAAGTAAGCTATTGATAAAGTATGTGTTAAAGATGGTGGCAATTTGATTAGGTGATTTATTTGGGTGTGGGTTAGGGGTTGTTTTGGTTCCAGGGGTGAGTATACTGTTAATAGCAGACCAAAATTTCTTAGGGTTATTCTTGCTAGCTGTTTGAAGGTTACTGTAACATTCTTTTTTATCTTATTTGTTTTTCTTTTTACTTGATTAAGGTGGTATCTGACGTTTTGCAAATACTGAGTAGTTTACTTTTTTAGCCAGATTTTCCAAGCTATATTTTTCTCAGATATTAGCTGTTTGGTTAGGTTGATTTTTATTATTTTAGAGCAAAGTGGGGAGAGACTGTTTAAGGTACTTACAAATATCTTATTGAAGTAATTAACTGCATCATCCAGAGATAAAGACGGTAATGAAGTCCAATTTATAAACTGTAATGCATTGACAGAGGAGTCCTGATTGAATTTAGTAAGGTTACAAGTCATTTTGAAGTGATGTTGTTGTGTAGTATGGGTGGTATATCTGTATGAATAGGCTGGTAGATGGCCACTTAATGCACATGGAAGGGTGCCAGCAATGGGAAACATTAAATCGTGTTTTTGGACTTGGAGTTGCCTTCTTGCCTTTGTAATTTTAGTAGTTGGTTTATTTCAGTGGTTTGAGCAATGGGAAATTTGCTTGGGTCAGAGATCAGAATCCAGTCAAGTATAGATCCTTACATTAGAATCTTGTATTTTGTGGTTGGTATGGTTATGAGTTGGGAGAAGCTGGAAAAGCTTAATACTATGTGTAGGGGAGTTTAAAGTTATTTTTTCCAGTCTGTATTTACATATCCTAGTATTATTGTTTCATAAGGGATATCCAGGATAGGATATCCTCTAGTATAGTGATTTTCTGGCCTGGAAGAATGTAAATTACAGCAATACATAGGTTTGTAGAGGTATTTAATTGAAGGAATGAGATACATAACTCAGCAGTTCCAAATTTTGGGATCATGTTCTAGTAGGGTGTGATGCCCATGCCCTGGCCTAGCAATCAAGGAGCCTCAATCCTCACCACTAACACCAGTGGGGGGAATCTCATATAGGAGGAAAGGATAACAAATACACACAGTAAAGTGCAATGTCCCTTAAGAGCACACAGAGATCACAGTCAGTCTGGGGCTGGTCACCCCCTTGCTCTCCAGGTCCCCAACAAGACTCCCCACTGGCACAGCTATAGGGTCCAGATCTCAGTCTAGTGGGCAAGCTAAAACCTCCAGCACCCTCTCTGTCCAGCCAGTGCTTCCTGTCCCTGCCCACGTAGCTGACACACACACACACACACACACACACACACACACACACACACACACACACACACACACACACATTGAGAAGAGTTTATACAACCACACAGACACTCCTGGGGAAGGCTGGCACAGGTTCTCCAGCTGTGCCCCTTTTTCCCAAACTATATGGTAGTACCAGCTGCAACCACCCACTAATATTTATCAGCTACTCAAAGGTCCTTAAAAGGGTGTCCAATTATTACTGTGCAATATTATTATCCAATTGGTAGTATAGCCCAGGGCTAAAGCTATTAGAATGGCTTTGTACAATTTTACCAAAGGCATGCAAGTACTCTAAAGAGCTTAAATTATCTCTACAAAACAGCCACAGTTGAGAGGGTTTAAAAATATTTAATAACAAATAGTCAAAACACAAGACAATACTTGTTACTACACAGTGCTAGTCAAGAGTTCAGAGATCACAGAGAAATACTTAAAATATTTCGATAGTACAGTTCTGACATTACAGAAAAACACTTAGTCTAATCTTTCTAGTTTCTAGCTATTTTTAAGAGACAACATAAGCCTAAGATAAACTTACATATAGAGCAAAGGCAGAGTGCTGATGAGTTGGATGGTCAAGACAAAAATGCTTAATGCTCTCTGATTCTCTCTGTTTTTAAAATCACATTCCTGGTTCACATTACATCATTTTTCATACTTCCCTGGGTTCCCAGGCTAACAGAAACTACATTTACATTCTTCACCTCTGGGCAGAAACTAGAGCAATAAAAGACATTTATGCATGCAATTTCTGGCCTGGCCATTAACTCTGGCCTTAAAACAATAGGCAGGATGCCTCACTCTAGACTTGCTGACTCCAAGTTTTAACATCAAAGGGTCACAACATGTTTTACTTGGTCAGTAGAGTGCACTGTTGTTACATTATTTTCCAGTTCCACAGGTAACACTATTTATTACCATTTAAGACAACAAGCCTGTGGTTTACATTAATATTTACAGATGACAGAATTATCTTCAAAATTCTATCTGGCTAGGCTGGCAGCCTTCACCCATCTTCACCCAATCTTCACATAGGCTATGAAATTGAAATAACTCAGGTGGAATAGGGCAATGTCACCACCTTTCCTATGTGTTCTATCTGCCTGAATAACCTGGAGGTAGAACTTCTGTATCTTTTATTTTAGTGTGGAGCTAGGTTTCTTTGGCTGCAAGGACATCTAGGGTATGTTGTGCAATCCAGGCAAGAAAGTCTGCAATTTTATTGCAGATTCTACGGAGGTTAATTGCGGTGAGGTGAAGTTTTTTGGTATAGGAGGATGTTGCTAGTGTGGAAGGGCTATGGTTTGGATGTACATCTCCAGAAAGAGGGATAAGGGTGAAAAATATGTGAAGTTATTTGAAGTAGACTAGATAGTAAGGTTGTTTAGGTAGTCATGAAATTTGAGGGCAGGAGTTTTAGGATGAACATTTAGTAATTTAATGCTTTGGCTATTGACAAAAGTGATTGTTAGTAGACTAGATGAAATATTGGAGTAGCTTGGAGTGTATTTAGGAGATGTTAAGAGGTGGATTATAGTGATTTTGTAGGTGTATAGTTGGATGTGTTGATGGAAGTGTAGTATGAGGCAATGGAAAGTCTTAGCGAGCAGAAACAGAATAGTAGGAGTGTTGTGTAAAACGAGTGCATTGTGTGTATGAGACAGTGAAAAATGAAAGATGGATGGTAAAATTATTGAGAAAGAACAGGAGGAAGAGGGAAGTGAGGTGTAACATGGGGAGAGTAGATGTGGAGGTGGAGTTATGGAAGTTTGGGTGGGAAAAGATTAGGCAATGGGAAGGTAATTGAAGAGTGGATGGGGCAAGGTAGGTATAAAAGTAGGATAGCTGGAGGTGGGTGGGGATTAGGAATACAGTAGGGGAGTGGAGTGAGTCCAAGAGTAGTGAGGTTGAACCACTTTTGCAAAGTAAGAATGAGAGACAGTGAAGAAGCAAAAAACTATCAGTAAAGTTCTTATGTTTGGCTTTACTATTCTAGAAGAGCAGTTAGATTGTATAAATAATGGTATATCTAGGTCAATTAGCATACACTGATTACTAGTAAAGGAAGCTTGGTTTGGAGGCATGTGTTATATAAGGGATCAATATTAAAATGGAAGAAAAAAACGTTTTATTCTCGAGGGGGTATAATGTTTATAAATAACTGTAGAATTGGATGGGTATTTGATGTATGCAGGAGATATATAAGGAAAGAAGAGGTCAATCATCTGTAGCTGACATCCATTTAAAGTGTGCAAACCTCATTAAGAAGAATATTAATTTGTATATAAAAGTCTAATGAGTATGGTTTTAGATCAAAAATTAAAATATAGACCTCAGTAGAAAATTTATTTCATTAGTTAAAGGAAGGAATGTACATTTATGGTAAGTCTATGTCATCTTAGGAACCCTATTTAGGGCAGGTCCACTTGAAAAAAGTATTTTGCTAGGAAGTTGGGTGCTCACAGGGCTGTTGATTCTGCCCTCCAGGTGATGATGTAATGCTGACCAATAGCTTCTGAGAGGGAGAGTGAATGAAAGGGGTTATCAACTACCTGAAAAATAAGTGCAAAAGGAAATGTGAGCTGAGGAAAGAAGTGGAAGTAACAGTTAAGGCAATACAGTAAGAAAGGGATTTAGTGGGGCAAAAAATTTATCATAACTATTGTCATAGTGTTAAACTGCAAGACAATGATGGTGACATCCAATAAAGGTAAGGACGATGCAGGAAGATAGATAAGCAAGTTGGAATTTACAGACAGACTGTAGAATGAGTGGGTTAGCAATTGTTAAATAAAATATGAGACAGCATTCAATTTATATAATAATAGTAGAATCAAATTTTAAACAGTATTTAGTTCAGTAAAATAAATCAGAGAAATAGTGCACATTAGTTCAATAACATAAATCAGAAATAATTGGGCACATTGGACAGGAAAAACACTTGAACTCTTAGCTTAACAGATAGTGCTATAAGTCTAGTAAATTAAATTTCACAGTGCATGCGATATGCATACTGCAGCTAACCTATTTCCCTGTAAGCAGGAGGAGAGGAAAGAAATGCGTTAGACCTGTGCTATGGTGCACTACACTTTCAAAGATGTTGAACTTAAAGTGAATGAGAAGTATGTGAGCAGCCTGTCAAGTGGGTGGCACTTGTAAACTAGAAACAGTAATGATTAAAGGTGGAACTGCGTTGTGTGCTTTGTGATGCATACAAGCTTTACTGCAGTTATTATTATATGAGCTGCATAGTATGCAAAATTATCCTAATTCAATGTGAAAAGGTAGACCCACTGACAGTAAGCAGTTGGTGTAATAATTGTTAGATACGAGGACAGTTGATTAAGGCTTCTTAATGTGAGTTGCCATGAGTTTGCCATGAGTCGTGCAGCTGAGGTGCCCATCGTCACCCATGAATGAGCATCAGATGAGACACAAGAGACCTAATTTGGGTTGCAATTCTCTTGTCATTTTTTTTTTCACAGACATTATGGCTGTAGAAGGAGAGGGTATTGCTCCTTTTAGAGTCCAGAGGTGGTGTGAGGAGGAGACAAAGATATTTCTCTACTGCCTCCATAAATATTATATCTGGGAGCTTATGCAGGAGGGCAATAAGGGGCCTCAATATAAGACTGAAGTTCAGAATAATGTAACCCATGCAACTGTATCCCACACCTTTTGGAACAGTGCTGTCACCATTACAGTAACATGTGGCACCACAATCTTGATCTCCTTGGTCGAGGGGAGGCGGATGCTAAAGATCAGGCACTACCTATATACTGTAAGTAGAACATATGTCAGGTACACATTTAAAATGGCATTGTATGCCATTTGCAGATATTATGTTTTATATCTATGCATCCTTTTTTGTTGGTGGACACTTGGGTCAGGCTATTAAGGAGCTTTTCTGCCATTGTGAGGATGTCTATGAATGCAAGCCCCCCCCCCCAAGCTGTGTTAACTTTAAAATATTTAATGTTTAATTTTTCTGTCTAGCTAGTATAATTGCAGTATTATGTGGGACAAATAAGTAAGATCATTGTTAGTAGCTCAGTCGACATGTTTAAACAAAAAAGTGTATGAAATAGAATTGTCACAGACATCAACATACAGCATCCCTGACTGCAGACACCTGTTTGCCTATCTTAATAGATCATCACATGAATCGATTATCTGTCAGATTCCATGCAATGGTGGGTGTTGGTTCAGTTTCTGTTCACATTTATAAATACTAACATAATTGTTTTCTGTTTGTTCTAACAAGTGTATTCTGTTTAAATGCATCAGTATCAGCATCATAAGAACTTACTTTTTGCATTGTATTTGAACTTTTCTCCCCCACCTCCCACCCTTTGGTTATTAACATCTCTTAAATATATATATATATATTTTTTTTCCATTTCTTTTACTGGTTTATGCAGCAATACAATGACCTGCACCCATCCCACTGACAAGGCATGTTGGCCCCACTACAAGTAGGGGTAGCACCAGCAATACCACCACCACCAGGAGCACCCAGCATATCTAGGCCCCAACCTGCCACAGTTTTATCAACACCCCCTGCCATACTTGCACCACCTGTTTTAGGTAGCCCTGCACTGGATGCTGGTACAGTTGTACCCACAGGTAACAGTGCATGTGGAGGTGCACCTTTGTCACCCATCAGCAGCTGGTAGACACATGGTGGATATTATAGACAGGGAGCTGGATGCCCAAATTAGCCAAATAATGAGCCTTCACCAGCAACTTGTTGAGTCGTGTCCCTGTGCAACACCAGCTCCACCATTTGAGCCAGGACCCAGTGATGATGGTACTCGGGGTGGTGAGTAACAGTCTACTGGAACTCAGCTGGAACAGGCAACAGATGTGAATACCCATCTTATTCCCCAATCTGGTGTTCATTTCTCCCCACATCATTATCTTCCATCTGTTTGTCTGATGTCTCCATCACTGTTGTGTTTCCCCTCCCTCACTGTGCTGCCACACATCCTGTCTTCCCTGATACCCAAACCTAACCCTCTTACCTTTCCCTTAATTCTCTTACTTCCTTATCCAACTTATCCTTCTCTTCATAAATACAAAATGGGAGTCTATCCCACAAAAAAAAGGCATTTCCCTCCTTCTCCACCTCCCTCTTGCTTATTCCTTGCTTTCTCATCTTCTATCATACCTTCTATTTACTTCACCTTTTTATCTCTTTCCTTTAATCCAATTTCCAACATTTAATCTGGTCACAAATAAATAAGATACCACACACATGCCCACATATTTCGTGTAAACCAATTATCTTTTTATGATCATACTGTGTGCAACAAGTCACAAACAGCACCATTAGTGCCATGAACAACCATCAAGGAATGGCATTACTCATTATAGAGCAACAGTGGTGTCCAGTCACTGTCATCTGTTAAGTATAGTGGCTTTGGCTGCTAACAGTTAAATCAGTGAGTTGAGCATCACTGCAAATCGGTGTGCAAATAAGAAATAGGGTAAAGCATATGCCTTTAGTCTGAGTGCTTCAGTTGCTCACTTTGTAAATTAAGTGATTTATTGTTTATCAATGAGTATAGTGGAGGTTCAAATCCCTGTGGCATTATACGTCTTCTTTATTTTTTCCCATTCTGTAAATGTGTTTCACGAACATCTGCAATACATCTGCTTCTGTGACTTTGTTTATAAGTGAAATGTTTGTTAGAATGTCAGTGCTGGTGTTTGGTTCAAATCCATTAAGGTTGTATGTTTTTTTTTTTTCTTTTTACTTTTTGGTTTCCATTCTGAAAATGTGTAAGAATCACCTGATGAGTACTTTACGGACAGCCTCAGTATGTCTGCTTCTATGGCTTAACGTGTCAATTACCTGATAAGTACTTTACGGACAGCCTCAGTATGTCTGCTTCTATGGCTTAACGTGTCAATTACCTGATAAGTACTTTATGGACAGCCTCAGTATGTCTGCTTCTATGGCTTAACGTGTAAGTGAAGTTCTTGCCTGAATATCAATGAAAAGGGGATTCAAACCCACTCAGGCATATCAGCACATTTGTACCTGACGTTTGCATTATACTACAAGTACAGTGATCAAACTCCGTAGGCATCATAGCTGGGTTCACTCAATACATCTCATTACTTTTCTGTACCCCACCTACCTTGAGTGCTTTTCACATTCTTTAACTTCATGTACTTCCGTTTGCTGTCTCTGTGTATGTCCCCATACTCCCTTCTCCACTGGGTTCTGCATCCCTGGATTTGTCACCATCTCCTTTAGCAGTCGTGTCCATTTTATGTGAGTTTCTGTGGCCTGCCTACCACATCTATATCCTCCTACCTTAGGCATACTTCCTGTATTTCCTTCTATGATACATTTTTCTATAATATAATATAAAAATAAAAAATAAAAAAATAAAAAAAATTTCTGAATATATGTATCCCTGAGTTACAGCAATCGATCTGTACACAAGTACTATTAACTGTTTTTGCAATGACTACCCTACAGGCTTGTGTTCCATCAATGTTATACTACAACTATTTGAACATTATTGCAGCCATGAGTTGGTACAACACAGTCTTCCTGTGGGTTCCTACTGCAACTGTAACAAGATGCAGCTTATCATGCACACTTGCTTGGCAGCATGCATTGCTGATGAGCCACAGGGCTCATAGTGTGGACATAGTAAACAAGTGTTCCCTTGGCCATAATTGCAAGTGCAATATTTCTGAATACCTGGCATCATTTTGGGCCATTTCTCTTTCTTTTATTTAAGTTTACTTGCACAACCATATAACCCACCATCTTTATTAGTCAACATGAGTTTTCCTTTTCACCTGCTGCAACATAAGGTATTTTTACTCTTTTTTTTCCCAGTTCATTCTTTTCTGCAGTTTTTGATGTCACTTTATAAATGAGTCATCCTCATCAAGAGTTTGTAGTGAATCTGTATGATGCATTGTACCTTTTGTGAAGCCCTGAACTATAGACCAAGCAGTCCATGTTCAGATAGCAGCACAGTTGCCAGAGGGATGGATAGGGCAGGATGAACTTGAGCGGTTGATGTTAGCTCACTCATCCCTGAGGGACAGGAAGCAGCTTGGCTGACCACATTGATGACACCTACTGGAGGGTAAGCGATCATTTGAGGAGAAGACAGATCAAGACACACCCACCTATGTAGAGGCCCTCAATAAAAACTTACATAAACAGCAGAGACCTCCAAAACACATTCACAAACATTCCACACACAACACCAAACCCATCACACACAGCAGACAACACACCAGTATATCACAAACATAGCCTATAAGGCATAACAATAAACCAAACATACCGGTCATTGGTGACTCAATTGTGAGACACACTGATGTTCCCCTCACCAGACTCGACAAGGAGAAGGTCACTGTCAGTTGTCTGTCAGGTGCCAGAATCCGCCATGTCACTCATGCACTTAAGTCTGTCCACAACAGGTACAAGTATGACTCTGTCATTGTCCATGTTGGTGTGAATGACTTGAGATGTACCTCCCTAGACTATATGAAGAGAGACATGACTGAGCACTCAGAGTTTGTGTCCCGGGCAAGTATGACCCTAGCCCTAAGTAGCATCCTACCGTCACAAAGAATGATACCACAATACAAACAAAAAATAACTGACTTCAACAATCGGTTTAGTTTCTGGTGTCATTCTAAGGAGATCCAGTATCTGTCTGCCTCGGATGACATGGTTGACAGGCCTTGATGCTTTGCCAGAGATGGCCTCAACCTGTCATCCCTGGGATTCTGGATCCTAGCCAAGGCTCTTGCCTCCCCCATTGTGCCCTTTTTAGACAATGTCCCAAAGAAAAATCTTACAACATAAAAGATCTGTCAAAAAGCAAATTGAAGGTCATGTTGCTTAATGCTAGGAGCCTTAACCTGAAAATACACTCACTGGAGGCTCTTCTCGCACCGGAAGATGCCAACATCTGTGTGGTCATGGAAACTTGGTTCAGGGCTGTGGAGAGCACCCTTGCCTTACCAGGCTATACCTCATTCCACACATTCTGACCCCAAAATGAGGTCGGGAAGACTAAGGCTGGTGGAGTCTCTATCTTCATTAAGAACAGGCACACCTGCAAACTGGTTTCCCAGCATGACACGCCGGAACTATTCCAGGTGCAACTGACAGTTGGTAAGACACCCATCCAAGTTAAAGCCAGATATAGACCCCCCTCCATGACTCAGGACACCCAGTCCTCCTACCTGGACCTACTTGACTCCATCAAGGTACCCCCTAACACCCTAATCGTTGATGACTTCAACTACCCCACCATAGATTGGATGAACTATTTCTGCACTAATGCACTCACCCAACAATTCCTTGAATTCATCATTTCTAATACACTAGACCAGCTCATCTCATCCCCACAAGGGGAGATAACATTCTGGACTTGGTTCTCTCCAACATGGACACCCACTGCACCACTCCTATAGTATGTTCTTCCCTGGTGAGATCAGATCATCAGTCTGTCTCATTCAAAGTTTCTATCCCACCCCACCCCAGAGCCATAACCAGGCTAAAAAACTTCTCTAAAGCTGACTACAGCTTCCTAAGGGAGGGTATCAGTTGCTTCACACCACCATCCCCCTCAAAGGATGCAGACAACTATGCTGAACAGTATGCCAGTGCAGTATACAAGCACCTGTACAACTGCATGGAATCAGCCATACCCAACAGAACTAAAATCTGCTCCTCAAGGAAACAGAAACCTATCTGGTGGCCATCCTCTGTCAACAGGCTTTACAACAAAAGGAAGAAACTGTTGTCCAAGGGTAAAAAGGAACAAATTCTAAAATGGAAAAACTCCCTCCTTAGCCACAACAAGCAAATTAGATCACTAGCAAAAACCCCAAAAGCTAATTATGAATTGAAACTAGCCTCCGAAACAAAGGGAAACCAAAAAGCCTTCTTCAGTTACATCAAGAACCTCCATGGCAAAGCCTAGATTTGTTCTGAATTAGTACTTAACAGTATCACTTACACTGATCTTGTTGACATAGCCAACCTGCGAGCAGACAGGTTCAGCACAAACTTCACCCTCATCCCCCCAAAGGCCCATTCGACATCCTTGATACTTGTCCCGCACCTCACATCTCTGTAGACCAAATGTTAAAGTCCCTATCCAAGGCAAAGAACACAGCTTCCATGGGACATGATAGTATCCCAAACTGTATTCTGTACTGTCTCCAGCAAGACCTAGCTCCTCCATTGAGCATCCTAGTCAAACACAGCCTAAGTACAGGCTTCATTCCAGTAGAGTGGAGAGCTGCCATTTTCATCCATTTCCACAAAGGTGGTGTCAATACTGACCCTGGAAACTACTGCTCCATTAGCTTGACAAGTCTGATCTGTAAAGCCATGGAGTGTATTATTATGGATCTCATAAACAAGGACATAAGGCAATCTCCAAGCACTTGACCCCACCCAGTTCAGATTCATCAAGGGCAGATCTTGCCTGTTGAACTTGGCTGACTTCTTTGAGACTGCCACCAAGGCCCTGGATGAGGGAAAGTCAGTACATACAGTTTACCTTAACTTGGCCAAGGCCTTTGACAAAATCCCCACTCAAGCATCATTGAAAAGTAAACACAACTTGGCATAAATCCTTATCTTATCAGGTGGGTGACCACCTGGCTCACCGACAGGACCCACAAGGTCAAAATAGGTGCCTCCACCTCCAACAGCAGACCTGGCACTAGTGGTGTTCCCCAGGAATTATCTTGAACCCCTGATTGTTTGGCATCTACTTCTCACAGGTCCAGCTAAAGACAAAAGGCCTGTGGCTGACCAGGTTTGCAGACAACTGTAAGTTGGGTGCTGTCATTGTCTCCCCAAATGATGTTAACAGATTGCAAGAGGGTGTCACAGCAACAAATGACTGATGCCAAAGTCATGGCCTCAAGTTAAATACAAAAAAAATATTATCATACCATTCAGCAACCCCCCCCCCCCCCACACACACACACACACTGATTGCCACATCAACGGCAACAACCTAAGCACACAAACTGTGGTGAGAGACCTGGGTACTCAGGTTGACAACAATCTCACATTTGACCACCATGTAGTGGCAGTGGTCAGAAAATCCTTTTACTTGATTCATCTCATAAGTAAAGGGATTGCATCCAGAAAATAGGAGGTTACTACCTCTCTATACTCCTCCCTCCTTAGGCCAATAATTGAGTATAATGCCCCATTTGATATGTACCTCTCCAAGCACCTGCAACAACTGGAAAGGCCACAGAAATACCTCGCAAAGAGAATCCTTGGCCTCCAACACCTGTCCTATGCAGACAGCCTAAAATCAATATCACTCTACTTGGTATCATACAGATTGTATAGAGGTGATCTGGGTCTTGCCTACAAGGCAGTCTCAAACCTTGGCCTCCTAAAGATGCTCCATATCCTTAAGTCTAACTCCTTGTGCATCACCCACCCAAAAGGCCTAAATCTAATATGCAATCAACAAAACCTGCTGGAGAAACAGGTTTGTCTCCCAGAGGCTGCCTCGTCTTTGGAATAGACACCCCATACATGTCAAACAGAGTACCTTGCTGACCCTCTTCAAGTGCAACCTTGACGAGTGGATGGGAAATCACAAATGTATCGCAGGGATTCCACCTGTGTCCCTCATTGACATGGGTGACAGGTGCTGTCCGAGGTTTCCTTTTTGGGGATAAACTCTTGGCTAGGCTTGTAAGGGTTCCCCTTGCCATTAGCCTAGTAACTTCCTATGATCCTATGATTGTATATATATAAATTCTGAGAAATTTGCTGTAATAATTTGTGCTGTCAGTAAGAAACAGTTATTTATTGCTATGCATCCTAAGTAATCTTATATCGTCATTTGAAAATTATTATTTATATATATTTTATATATATATATATATATATATATATATATATATATATATATTAATTCAATCAAGCTGACAACATCAGTATATGTATGAGAATCATTTTATTTAGGTGTTTATATGAAATGAGGATTAAAATGCTCCTTCCTAAGAAAAAATAGTATTTTCTGTCATTTTCAATTGCAAAAGCAAAACAGGCATATTGTGTGTACTGTGAGAGGCATGCCCTTATTTGAGATTCATAGATTGTTACTAGGCTAATGACCGAGAGACCTTTCTAAGCCTAGCCAAATTTCCCCAAAAGAATAATGACATCCTGTATCTGAGTAGGACATTGAGAGCTAGGCATTTATGAGCTACCTCTGTCAATAAGGGGCATGGGTGCCAGAACCAGTGTAAATGTCCTATTCTCCATTCACTGGTCTAGGTTGCACTTAAACTGGGTAATAGACAAACTGAGCTTCACATGGATGAGAAGCCTGTTCCAGTGGAGGGCAGTCTTTGGGACACATATCTGTCTTTCCAGCATGTTCTGTTTAAGTCACAGACAAAATTCAGGTCCGTAGACCTTGTATCTCTGGGACTCATTAACTTACAAACATGTAGGAGATTCATAAGTGTGGGGTTTGCAGATGCCTTGTGAACCAGGCATAGATCACCCCTCAGCAATCTACAGGAGACTGAGTAAAGGGAAAGGGCCTTAAGACACCTTGAGTAAGGTAGGTTTGTTACACCTTGCATTCTTTTTGTAAGGAACCTCTGAGGTAACTCTAGATGCTGCATATGCCAGATGAGGTACATATCAAAGGGAGCATTGTACTCTATGACTGGTCTGATAAGGGTAGAGTAGAGTGGGGTAATGCGCACTTTGATCCTATATGTCATGCCCTTACTTATAAGTTACACAACATAAAAGGATTTCCTCACCACTGTGGCCACATGGTAGTTGAAAGTACGGCTACTGCCTATGTGCATACTCAGATCCCTGACCACTAAGACAACTCTTAAGGGTGTATTATCAACATGGTAATTAGTTAGGATGGTTGACTTCCTAATCATTGACTACAATTATGCATTTCTTAGGACTGGGTTTAAGACCATGGCTTTGACACCTTTTGTTAGTCACAGGTAGACCTTCTTGAAGACTGCTAGTGTCTGCAGAGGAGTCAATGATAACCCCAGGTTATAATCATCTGCAAACTTAGTCAGCCATAAACTTTCAGCATTTGCTTCCATTTCAGAGAAATGGATGCCAAAAGGAGTAGGTCCAATACGGAGCTCTGGGGGACTCTACTAGTGACTGGCTTCTTGGTGGGGGTGACCTAACCAATTTTGACCACTTGGGTCCTATCACTGAGTCTATCAGTGAGATTCTCTTATCTATTTTCTTTGTAAGGTATTAAGCTGTACAAATAATGTAAAAGTGAGGTTGTCAGAGGGTCTTATTCTGAAATATCAGTGCAGGGATATTTTCATTTGAAGCTAGGGTAGAATTCAGGTTAGACTGCCCTTTGTAAATTGAGTAAATACTGTCAAGTTTATTAGTGTTGCAAGGTAATGCATGTTATTCATAACGAGTAGTACACAGCCCTGTAAGCTCATTTATTTACAAACAATATTGTTCCTTTTCTACATTGTATGACATTGTCTGATAAATTATCAAAAATTATTTAACATTGTCTCAACAGGGCACTATAGTTTTCCATGTGATGCTTTCATTGTTTTTGGTCCTCCAGACCTCATGGTACTGGCCCAGCCCTCAGTGCCCCATTTCTATGCTGAGTCTACCAGCAATTCTCCTATCTCTAGACTTTTCTGGCATTTTCTGGATACAGTCATGGATCCTGAAGGTATCCTGAGGGCTCAGTTATCTGAATTTCCTTCCTGGGGAGTTTCATTTTATATGCCCTTCCTGCTTTCCCTTTCCCTATCCACACACTCATTGACTATATTTTAGGGCAACTCCCCTGTATTGACCAAGTCTCACCTTAGGGAGCATCATCAGTGAGCACCCTCCTTCCCAGGATGGGTACCCCGATCCCTCCCTGCTGCTCTGTCAGTCACTTGAGCCAGTAATCGAACACAGATCAGCTGGGCCATGGTTAGGGCTTTATTCCTTTATGCCACGTGAGCAGGGTAGCTGGGCTGTAGTTAAGGATTTATTCCTCTGTGCCACCAGAGTGACAGTTTTACTTTTAAGGTTGATCGATTTGGTGATGGTGGATAATTTTCAGTAGGTAACATTTATCCGAGATTACACTTTTCATCATTAAAAGCTCATTGTATCTTATACATTCTGCTGCAACTGTTGGGCCACTATGAAGGATTGTGGATACCACTATTGGGGAAGGGAGCTACCCTTGTATTTTACCCTATTAGAGGTAGCACGAATTTACTCTTTTATAACTTCTAACAGTTGCAAAAACTATGAACAGAACAGTTACACAGAAGTAGAAGTTGGCTGGTTACCACACTGGTGTAAAATACTGCAACAGAGACCTCTATTCCTTAAAGTAATGAATCTTTATTGAACAGAAGAAAAAATACTGTTGAAGACTCTGTAAAAAATTGAAGCAACAGAACCACACAAAGGACCTTTTCAGTTAGTCCCATAAACATTGCTTCTCAAACTAGTTTTGTCACAATCTAAAGGTGCTTTTCATCATCTTTCTTCTTTTTTGAATCCATAATAGACGATGTCTAATTTTTTTGTCTAATTTTCCATGGGGTATTCTGGAATTTCATCTTCTTTGCCATAGTTCAATCCTACAAACCACTATTCCATGCCCAAACTCCCACAACGTAAAGAGGCCAGCTTCTCTAACAGGCCCATAGTCCATTTTTAATAGAATAAATGCTCATTAACTAAACCTTTCTATCTAATACAAAAATGTATTAGGCTGTTTTAAGGAAGCAATATTATTTACACTATATACAAAATGCTATATTTACATCAGTGTTATTTACATTTATGTCTGTTCAGTTTAGTGACATTTTGACACATCATAGGGCAAGAATTCCACACTATGCAATATTCACATGCATAGATATATACTATGGATTTTGATTAAACTGGACCCAGAAGTAACTGAAAATGCAACTTGAACAAAAGCTAACTTATCCAACATTGTACAGCATATGTTGTATAAATACATGGTCTCACCAAGAGAATATGTTAATGTACAGATTTCACTACCTCTCATACAGAAAGTCAAAACGCAGATCAAACTTCTGGCAGAGCTAAAAAAAACAGCAAAAAAAAAAAAAAAAAAAAGAAAAGAAAAAAAATTGCTGTAGGTTTCAAGTACCTTGAGCATCCTACTCCAGGCCCTACATTTACACAGTCTTCCACTGTAGGCATTTGGAAAAAGTCTTTCTTCCTGAGAATCCATTTCCATGCCATGAGTACCCTCTTCCAGCAGAGACACAGTGACAGTTTCCAGTTGAACTCCAGTCCAGGATATTCTGCCCTCCAACTAAAAACATAGAAACTGCCATTAACTTAGACAAACCCTAGTTTTATACAAGAAAAAAAATGACATAAATGGTCTCATAGTGTACCCACAAAGTAGACCAACACCAACGAAAAGCACCAAACAGCAAAAAGCAGCAAACCAAACCACAAAAGTGACCAAAAAACAGGAACTGATATGGTTAGAATTTATTCTACAGAATTCCACAGAAACACAGATTTACTGTACGCCTTCGTAAAAAAACTTCATCAGAATCATAAAACAGTTCAAACAAGCACCACATTTTAAATACCCCTCCCCATGTAAACCTATCCAATGGTAATTCCAAACCAATTAATACAATTAAAATGTCCCATTCCTTAAAGACACATAAATGCATTAATACATTAATTCAACATAACATTCATAAGTAAACCAAGATTGAACCTTACCATGTTCATTTTAAACAACATAAGATTTTAATCTAAGTATACTAGAAATAGATAAACTATCATTAAGACCGGGTGGGACCATGGCATTCAGTTTTAATTGCCAGGATAATTCCTTGGCTTTCAATGTATCTTCCCATGCCCAACCCCCCCCCGGTAATCCCTGGGCACACACTCCAGGACAAAAAAATCCAAAAGCATGGTCTGGATAATTGGCAATATGTCTAGCAAGGGCATTTTTTTAAATGGGGTGCTTGTTTGAACTGTTTTATGATTATGATGAAGTTTTTTATGAAAGTGTGTGCTAAATCTGTGTTACTATGGAATTTTGTAGAATAAATTTTAACCATATCAATTCCTGCTTTTTGGTCGCTTGTGTAGTTTGGTTTGCTGCTTTTTGCTGTTTGGTGCTTTTTGTTGGTCTCATAGTGTCCTATTAACTTAACATGAATTAATTTCCCATCCTGACTCTTCTGAAAAAAGGAGTATTATATGCATACTACTTCCATTGCACAGTGGCATTGACAATGCTTTAAAGTGAAAATTACTTGAAATATAGATTTATTTATGATATGTAAATCAAAGACAGCATTCGGTACCCTACAATGCTATAACACACAGATACACACATAATAAAATCTGTTTTCACATACATGCATTCATACATGGGTGCTGTCTTTTTGATCATCTGGATTGAGTTCATCTCATGGACTAAAGCAAACAAAATGTCACCAGATGTAGGAACACTTTGTGATAAATCCTTTAGTGTGAAGCTCTTTTCATCCAGTAGCTTCACCAGACTTCATCAGACAATTATTTGCTACACTCATCGCAGTTTAAATACACTCCACCTCAAGTAATTAATTAATTAATTAATAGCACCCAATTCTAATTACACACTTTGATAACTTCTCTTACTAATTCCTTAAATGTTATAATATATATATATATATATATATATATATATATATATATATATATATTTTATACTTTAAGACATTTAAATAATAATATCCTATAAAAACACATATATAAATATATATTAATACTTTAAAAGGTTAAAAGTTGCATCAACAACACATTATATAACTTATTTTATACTAAGGAAATTACTAACTATGGGTTATACTAACATATGTTAATCCCCAAACAAATTATTTTACTATCATAATAGTACATTAACATCTAAACTGACATGCAAATAAACACTAAAGCTTACTCTACAGTCTATCTTTTAAAAATTCTAAATTTTAATATACTTGAGATGGACATTACTTCATTTTAAACCAGGCCATCTACTAGCATTAAACCGTAATTGCCATATCACTTCATGCTTTTCTACTAGGAGGCTCATATACCCTCCCCTATCATCCCCTGTTATTTGGTCGATAACCCTAAATTTAAAAATGTGCCCATGGTTGGCAGATACATGTCTTGCTAAAGCATTATCTAATTTCAATTTATTTATACTTAAAATATGTTCATAAGTCCTTTCTCTCATTTTTCTGTCTGTCTTGCCCACATAAAATGCTGGGCAAGACTGACGCTGGGCCACATACACCACTGATTTACTATTACAATTAAATCTTCCCTCATTCTTATAAACTTTATTCCTTATTTAATAAGATGCTTGTTAAATAAAATAAGATTTCAATGCACAGGAGGTTCAGGATAAAAAGTTTACTAGTGTATACCAGGAGGCAAAAAACGTACAAGTACAGAATTTTGTCTGACATGAAACAGGAAGCACACAATTTTATATAGGTTTAACATTTAAGCTACGCCCACCTTACTGACGTGATATGTCACAGGGCATCTACATCACTTTTAGCTTACAATCTGTTATTCATAAAGCTGTTGATGCTGTATATTTAAAAAAAACTTTTCCTCTAGATATAATACGGCCTTGCTATTCAGCTGGTCAGACATAATGTCTTTCTGTAAAGTTACTTCTTCAAGGTTTTCATATCAGTTCGAATACAATAGCAGCTTCAGTCTTTTAATACACGTCTTTGTTCTCTGTTACACTTTCTCACACAGCTGCGTGCTATCTCAATAACACATATACAAGGCCAAATCATTCCAACAGGAAAGAGCAGAAGATTTCATTATTTCACACATTTAATTTCCTGACCCAGCAGATAATCACTTGTGAAAAGCATAAATATTAAAACTTGCTAAGCTAGCACTCTGCCAGGGTCAAAGATCATCTTTGCTTCAAGCCACACTGCAGTTTCAAAACTACTTACATTTACACATGAATTAATCTGTACTGTTATATGATTAATAGAATAAAATGCATTATATACTACTTTGCTTTTAAACTAGCATTTCTCATATATTCAAATACACATTTTTCTAGCATTTTCCCCCCTATTAATACTTTTTATTCTATTTTGAAGTATGCATAGTGACATTTCATCTCCTAGCCTTTTCCACTTAGGATTTTCAGCTAGGTGAGTCATTCAATCTATACTTCAGAAAAAATGTCATCTGAGATCAATCTTTCAATCTCAATATCTTGGTACAAAGTTTTAGTAACAGATACATCAATAAAATCTTTGACTAATCTTTTCATGCAGGGAATTCCACAGCAAACACATGCTCCTATTAGAAGTATACCCACACAAATGGCAATCAGAATATTCATTAGGATGGAACCCCACCCCCCAAACAGATTCTGGAAAAAGTCCGTCAGTGGGTTTGGGTCTGGTTCAGTCATGGCTGATACTTGCTGAATTACCTCTAGATGGTTATTGATCTCATGACGATTGTCAGGAATATAAGCACAGCATTCTTCTTTGATAAGCGTGCACATACCACCTCTCGCCGCTAGGGTGAAGTCAAGAGCCATTCGATTTTGTAGCACAACAGTTCTCATTGCATTCAGTTCATCAGTCATCAGTTCTAGGGTGGAAAAAGTTGCATTACTCATTACTTCGAGAAGTTTCGACAAATTCCTCAGCTCCCAGATCGATTTGACTGCTCCATAGGCTGGGAATATTCCTGCCCAGGATATAACACTGTCACTCAAGTCCATATGAGCCAATTCGATTTGTCTTTTACTGAATTGTGGTCTTTCCAGCCAGCTTCAATCTTTCCGACTGGATTCACAGGTTTTTCAACTGGACCTTTGGGTTTTCGGGCTGCTTCTCTCACGTTTCGTATCTTACCCAAAGGTAATTCTGCAGTATGTCTTATTGCCAGAACCAAATAACCCAAAAGACAACTGCTGGACCAATTCTCAGGTAACCATTTATATGCCTTTTTCCCACAAATAAAATAACAGTTTTCTACTTTAGTACTAATACACATCAGCCCTGCATGAAACATTTTCTGATCTATAACTGACAATTGTTTAAACAAAACTGGATTTTTGCGAATGTCATTCATAGTTGTTTTCAATGAGTTCAAATACGAGTCATAATTAGTATTGCAAAAAGTATTGTCATTACCATTTCTAATATAACATCGGTAAGATATGGTTATATTGCAATTGCTCCAGCCCACCTGGAGGGTGTCATTTTTGTAAAAACATACAACTCCTTCTTGTGTGACAGGTAAAAATAAAGCTAGTTTGTCCTGTGATCTCACAGTTCCTGTATCGAAAAGTAAATTCTCCCAAGTCTCATTTATCCCCAAAGGGACAGTGGACATTATCAGTCCTCCATATGCTGTTGGTATAGCTGTACAAACCCAGCAATTTGAAATGTTCATAGTCTCTGCATATACACGTTTCATGGCTAGGTATGTGTTAAAATTTGGATGCCAGTCTATAGACGTTTCATCACGCCTTCCCACTTTCACTTGTGTGGTTGTGTGTAGGATAAACCACAACAAGAGGAAAATTGTCACAATTACAGTCAATAAATGTACACTCAATAAAATGATTATGCAACATCTCTGGGGTTGATCCAAATTTCTATTAGCTTTGTTTTTGGCCATCTCGGTCTGGATGTGTATCAGTCACAAAGTTTTTATCAAGTTGAAAGTTCTTTACCGGTTCACAATGCGTCAAATGAACCCAGAACGTCCTCTCGGCCACTCTAACTGCAGTAGGCATTGCCAACAGAACCTGGTACAGTCCCTCCCACTTTGGACTCGCCCAATTCTTCCTTTTCGTCACTTTCAGCCAAACCCACGATCCTGGGGCCAAGACTGCTTCCACCGGTCTGGTCTGTTCCTTATCTGAAAAAGAGTTAAACTGCAAAACAGATTTATTTGTTAACAGTTTCCTCATATAACTAGCTAATGAACTGTCAGCCTCTTGCTCTGCAGGCATGAGAGTTTTCCACTGAGGCACATAATATGCTCTCCCAAAAACCATTTCAAAGGGAGTCAAACCCTTTACATTTGGAACCGTTCTCATACTCAGCAGTGCTAAAGGCAGACAGTATATCCAATTATTTTGGGTTTCCTCTACTAGCTTCCTAAGCTTACTTTTTAGGGTATCATTGTACCTTTCCACCAGTCCTGCTGACTGTGGGTGGTAGGCACAATGGTTCTTTAAGGAGATACCAAAAAATCTACCAAGTTGGTGGATTTTCTGGTTTACAAAATGTGTGCCATTGTCACTATAAATCCTTTCCGGAATGCCAAATCTAGGGATTACTTCTTTTATCGGGGCTTTCGCCACTGTTGCTGCATCTGGATTTTTGGTTGGAAAAGCTTCTACCCATTTGGAAAACATGTCTACAATAACTAAACAAAACTTTTTCCCTTCACATTTATTCAATTCTATGAAATCCATACAAATAGTATGGAACGGGTATGGTGGTATAGGAAAACTTCCTTGCTTGGTTTTAAATGCTCCTTGTGCATGGTGCTTGTTACAAGTATGACAAGCTGCACAAATTTTTTTTGTGTAGTTTGTGTATCCGTATGTTTGGAATATTCAGTTTACTAACTGTACCATCCCCCCGTTGAGACATGGCACTGCCCATGGCTTAACAAAGCTGCATATCTAAATAAATTAGACGGCAATATCGGTTTTCTTTCTTTGGAAATGTACAGTCCATTCTCAAGAATTGCACCTCGTTTTACCCATTTTTGTTTCTCTGCTTTTGTAGTAAGCGTCTGCATTGTTTTTAACATGTCTAAATCTAAAATCTCAGAGGGTTGTAATTCCTCATTTAAAAGTAAAGTTTCTGAGTCTGAGGCTGCTTGCTTTGCAGCTGCATCAGCTCGTGCATTGCCTTTCGAAATCTTATCCTGTTGTTTTGTATGAGCTACACATTTACAAATAGCTACTTTGGTAGGTAACTGAATAGATTCTAATAATTTCAAAATAAACTGCGCATGATTAATAGGTTTTCCACTAGATGTTATCATTCCTCTATTTTTACATTGTTGTGCAAATACATGTACTGTAGAAAAAGCATACTGACTGTCAGTATATATGTTCACACACTTGTTTTTTGCTAAAGTACATGCCCTCGTTAACGCTATCAATTCTGCTGCTTGTGCAGATAAGTTGTGTGGTAAGGATTGAGCTTCTAAAATTTCAGTGTCTGTAACTACTGCATACCCTACCAGATTCCTCCCTGTAGGACCCCTTCTGCATGAGCCATCCACGTAATATGTCACCTCAGCATTATCCAAGGGCATATCTGTGAGATCTTGTCTAGGTAAAGCTAACTGTTCAATTTCCTGCAGGCAGCTGTGTGGTGTGCCATCCGCAGGAGTTGGGAGTAGTGTTGATGGATTTAATGTCGTACATCGTTCAATTATCATATGAGGTTGGCTCAGCAGTATAGTCATACATGAAAGGTGTCTAGCAGGAGAAAGGTATGCCACTTTTTCTTGCAGTAAAATTATTGCAACCGCATGAGGCACTCTCAATGTGAGAAGGTGGAACAACACCACTGAGGCTGAAGCCTGTACTGCCATTGCGGCTGCAACTACTGCTTGTACACAGTGAGGCAAAGATCGCGCCACTGGGTCTAACTGTGACCCCATAGGCTATGGGGCGTTGCTTATCCCCATGTTGTTGCATCGATACTGATGTCATATATCCTTGCTTACAATCTGCAGTCTGAAAAAAACGTTTGTGATAATTTGGAAGTCCTAAAACTAATGAAGAAGCTATCAACTGCTTCAACCTGCAGAAAGCCATTACTGACCCAACAAAACAATCAGATCCTGCACAGCCAACTCAGGACCTTAAATCTGGCAGCATGGCGGATAATGTAGCCATTCAGAACACTCCTCTCTCCAAAGCTGTGATGGATGTTATTTTGGAGGCCAGGAGGCCCAGTACCAGAAAATCTTATGCAGAAAAATGGAAGAGATTCTGTGCTTGGAACCAGGCACAAGGAATTGACACGTTTGTTCCAAACATTCCTAAGATTTTACAATACTTAACTGAGATGCTGGACAGAGGCCTATCCTTTTCATCAATTAAGATCCATGCCTCTGCCATTTCAGCCCATTACAATATATAACCACCTATCTTTTCTCATTCTTTAATAAGGCAGTACCTCAAAGGGGCCAAAAACATAAGACCTCCAAGGAGAGCACCGATACCTGCATGGGACCTCAATTATGTCTTGGAAAAACTCACACTGCCTCCTTTTGAGCCAGCCTCAACAGCTGATATAAAATTCTTACACTGGAAAACAGCTCTGCTCCTAGCAATAACCTCTGCATGATGAGTCTTGGAGTTACAGGCACTTATGGCTGTGGAGCCTTTTATCATTTTCCATCCAGACAGGGTTTCTCTGAGGACAAACCCAAGATTTATACCTAAGGTGGTGTCCAGTGTGGCCCTTAACCAAACCATTCACTTGCCTACCTTTTATCCAAACCCACAGAACAAGGGGGAGAGACTTCTGCATTCTTTGGACATACACAGACAGCTACGCTTCTACTTGGACAGAGCTAAAGCTTTCAGAAAGACTGAGCAACTTTTAGTGGCATATGCTGCAGGATCACAAGGAAAGGCTATCTCAAAATAGACCATTTCAAAATGGATAGGCCATTGCATTCCTTTCTGCTATTCACAACATGGCAAATCAGTGCCTAAGGACATTAGGCCACATTCAACCAGAGCAGCAGCCTTCCTCAGAGGAGTACCAACCAAAGATATCTTAGAGGCTGCAACTTGGAGTTCGGTGCACACCTTTACAAAGCACTACCACTTACCTCTCTACTCTAAATCCAGAGCAGGCTTTGCCACTGCAGTTCTGCAGGGTCTCATAGCCTCTCCTAATCCTATTTAGCCCCAGCCACCCATCCTCAGCTTTGGGATTCAACCCAAGAGTAATGACTGCAACAGTGAAACACAATGAACATCGTACAGTTGTGTACCTACCATAAATGTAGATGTTCGAGTGTATTCACTGTTGCAGTCCAGGTTACCCTCCCACCATCCCCTTT
Organism: Protopterus annectens; assembly: GCF_019279795.1. NCBI lineage: Eukaryota > Metazoa > Chordata > Ceratodontiformes > Protopteridae > Protopterus > Protopterus annectens. The sequence goes on from NC_056729.1 coordinate 865,449,078, forward strand.
GTTTTGCTGGGTCTTATCTGTACTTCTCTATTCTATACAACCTATGTGGTGTATTTGCTTGTAGATGAAGGAAATGATTACCTTAGTGCATGCATGTTTATTGGCATAATTTTTAGCCTACCCTTTTGGGGGCACCTGACATCTGGGGCAAGAAAAACTGAAGAAAATGGTGTTGGCTGCATCTTTTATACCCCTGGCGCACTGACGTCAGGGAAGAGGTGACAACAACTGGCTGGACCAAGACTTTGCAATTCAGGATGACTGCGGGTAGCCTGCCAGCAGGATAACCCAAGAGTAATGACTGCAGCAGTGAATACACTCTAAAATCTACATTTATGGTAGGTACACAACTGTACTTTCTGCTGAGTCAGCGTAGCAGGAGCATTCTTTATGAATGGAGAATACTATATAATTTCATCAATGCACGCATTTGTTTCCACTTATATGTATTATTAGCATTGATATTTTGCAATAACACTGGTCTTGTACAAACTGACCGTTTGCTCAGGTCTGCTAGATTGTCTTACTGTAACACATCAGTAGCTTTAGTGGTGTTAATTGTACCGTGCCAGATTTTTCAGTTATGGACATTGAAATTGCTTTATCAGCATAGGCAGTATGATTAGATACTAACTTGATTTCAGGGCTGTATGGTTTAATCTTGCTCCTTGTTTAGCTTTATAACGTGTTTAATGCATCTCCTCTAAACATTCCTGTGTCTATTTTTAGTACCACTGTTATGCAAGGATATGATGGGGGTTCACACCTGTGGTTAGTTGGGCAAGCAGCAGCTCAATTCAGTCATGTTTTGGACCAGTATAGCATTGTATTAGTGCTTTAAAAACATTGAAACACCTCCTCCATTTGTTTTATTCAGAGCTGAGGGGATCAAAAGTATGAAAGACACTGTAGACTTTAATAGCCAGAGTGATTACTATGGTTCTGAACTATGTTTCTGTGACTGCATATATGTGTGTGAATTTTCTAGGGTAAGGAGTGCTTCCAGGTAATAATTTTTTTATATTT